>NC_056739.1:205396244-205516567 GCF_019279795.1 Protopterus annectens | reverse complement strand
CTCTATGATATTACGTGTTTGTGCGTGTGCCTCATTATGGCGTTCCTGTTCAGGTGTGTGTGCATTTCTGATGGGTGTCATCAGCCACGGCTCAAGTGCATAACCTGCATCCCCCACTAGGTGTCCGTGTGGGAAGTCCCCATTGGCAAATGATTGGTACAGCTGCGTCAGATGCCAGATATGGGAAAAGTGGTAGCTCCCAGGGCAGCCAGCACACACATTCATTATTATGCCCTGGGCATCACACACGACCTGGCAGTTGATGGAGGGGTATCCCTTGCGGTTAATGTAGGCTCTACCCCGCTCTCCTGCTGGTGCTTTGATGCATATGTGCGTGCAGTCTATAGCACCCAGTACCTCAGGGTATTCCGCTATTTGCTGGAAGAGACGCATATTGCTGGCCATTACCTCACGGGCATTGGGGAAATATACATGATCACCGACATGTGCTGACATGGCATCCAGGAACTGGTGTAGTACCCTGGAGGCTGATGCCTGTGATATCCCCATCATATCGCCAGTTGGTCTCTGGAAGGTATCTGTTGCTAGTATTCTTAGGCCAACACATACCTTGGTTTCCACTGGGATGGGTTCCCTCTGTTGGTTCTGTGTGTGAGGCGTGGCCTGCACAGCTCAACAATCTGCTGCAGGAGCTCTCTGTCCACTCTATAGCTCTACTATCTCCAGCTCATGTAACCCATGGTAGGTGACCCTGGGCCTGTATACTCTTCTCCTTCTCCTCACTCTGGGTTGTCTGTCAGCATCTGCATTGTCACCACCCTCAGCAATTCGCCTATGCCTGATTATAAGAGCTATGGCAGCCCCTAGCATTTCTGCTCTGAGTTCAGCTTTTTTCAGTTTTCAATTCTGATAGCTTAGTTTCTGGCAGTATGTGTTGTGAGAAACAGCCTGCACTGCTCTTTGCAGTGTTTTAAGTGCTGGGTTGGGCTTCTAGTCTGCCTGTGTAATTGCCTGCTTCTAATTGTTTCCACCAATTAACTCCAGTAGTATCTTCTGGCAGTTTCCTGGATTTTAGTTGTTTCCTGTTTCCTTTCTGTTTCCTGAGGGGGAGCAATGTGCACACCAGCTTAAACATGCTCACAGTCACTTAAACACGCGCACACATCCCTACACGGTGTTACACGCACACACATCCTTACACGGAATGAACTAGGCTGATTCATGCTAAAACGCCAAGACACTGCCTTACACACGTGCGCCAGCAAACCGTTGTAAACGGTTTGCAACACGCTCCACATGTTGAACCTGCCTTACACGCCACAAGATGCACATATTTCAAGAAACTTTGAGTGTAGGGATAGCGTATACCCTCAATTTCTTGACTTTCCTAGTGTTCTGTTGGGACACACCTCCCTCCCTGATGTCTGTCTGTCATCTGTTACCTTACATTGCCCTCCAATCTAGTACATTTATTGCTATCATTCCCCATGATGTCACCTACCTCTTACTCTGTTCCTCCGCCATCTCTAACTCTTACACTACTCAGACAGTGCTCATTACCTATGTGACAGTGTGATTCAGTATTGTAACCCTCATTTACATAGGATTGCCTAGTAATGACTAGTTACATGTCTTACACGGAGCTTCCCCCCCTTGACAACCACTAAACGGAGGCCATAGTGTTTTGGTCTGCAAGTCCCTCCATTGACATTCAATGTAATACATAAATCCCACAATTGTGGGCTTATAAGCTTCGGTTTTCAGTTTTAGGTAGCGCACCCGTTTGCTGGTGTGCTGCAGTTAAACCCAAAAATCCCGTGGAAAAAAAAAAGTTATATAACTTATTTTTGCAACAGTTTTTCATGCCAATGGCCACATATTTGGCCATTGGCATGCATAATGCAACATATGCACCCTTTATTTGGAGCGGACATAGCTCCGTTTTTAATTTTGCAGAAATGTACTCAGTTGTCAGCTGAGTACATTTCTGCAGCTAACACGTCCGTTACACGGACTGGTTTCTGCTTCGTGGATCGCTCAGATACCTCATTTGCATATCTTTGAGCTGCAAATGAGGTATTGAGCATTTCCACGCCCAGTCCGTGTAAGAGACGTGTTAGCTGTCTCTTACACTGAGATTTGGGCTGTTCCTGAATCAGGAGGCTTACACGGAGGCTTACACTACTCTTGAACTCCGTGTAAGCCTTCCTAAATCTGGCCCATAGTCTGAAACTTGAATGACTTCTAAAGCAGAAAAAGGCATGAACCAATGACTAAACTTGATGTAGCCAAGCTACAAGTTCAGAAGACTGAGCGGTAAGCAACCATGTCTGAAACCTCATCATCACAGAGTTAATACAGTAATGGAAAAGTTGTCTCTGGAAAGTGATAACTTAAAGAATGTTGTGCAAAAGTTACTTCATCTGTCTCAAAAATCAACAGAAGAGCTCAGGTGAGAGACAAAAATTATAAGAAATGGAAGAGAGGTCGAACTACAACTTTGAAATCTAAAATAAACAAGCTGGACAAACAGATTAAGCTTAGTGTGAGACAAGATCAAGAAAAATTTGAAGAAATTTTATATAAAGATATTGAGCATAATAGGACACCTTTTTATAGATACATAAGATGTGGAAGTGGTAAAGACACACAAATTGATAAACTGTGTGCAGATTCCAAAATTTATTCTCAGACACAACAGATTATAAACATATTTACAAAATCTTGTGCAAAACAGTTTGGCTCCACAAAAGGGGTAACAAGTTGTCCTAGTGACATCCAGGTAACCCCAGATATTAGAATCAAATTAGATTATATTGAAAAAAATTGTGAAAACTGGATCCAAACAAAGGACAGGGAGGAGAAGGAATTAGTAACAATGACCTGAGAACACTTCAGGAAGAAATTACACTCCCATTATGTCTATTATTCACTAGGTGATATAAATATGGGGAGATTCCTCAAGATTGGAGACATGCGCTTATTATACCTGTCTTCAAGGGAAAGGTAGCACAAACCCAGAGTCATATAGACCCTTAAGTCTACTTTCATGTTGTGGAAAAATAATGGAGAAGGTAATAGTGGATAAGTTATTGTCAGAACTGGATAGGTTGGGACTTGAAAACCATATATCAGCATGTATATGTTGAAAACAGATCTGTTACCACCTGTAACATGAAGTTCTATAACAATATAATAACAGCTATGAATGAAAAATTGTGCTGTGATGCCATTTATATAGATTTAACTTCAGGATTTAACAGGGTCATACACAAAACACTGGTCAATAAATTAGTACACCTAGGTATCGAAGTACTATTGATAAGATGGATAGCTGCATGGTTTACAGATAGGACATGGCAAGCATCATACAGCTACTGGGCAGGTGAAATCCTTGGTTACAGTCAGGGTGTCCCACAGGGCTCTGTCCTAGCCCCTTACTTATGACCTGAAATTGGGTAAACTGATTACATGTGTTACAGCGCATGTCTGCAAAATAACTTTACTAAAGTGACCGTTTGGGCACAGGAGAATAATATGCTGATAAATACACCAAAAACGAAGCATATGAGATTTGGGAGACATAAATTGAAAGGTGAATATTTAATACAGCACACAGTGATTGAAACTGTAGACTGATTCAAGGACCTGGGTATATGGGTAGATTCAGCTATGAGTTTTTCTAATCATATCAACCAATTGGTTAATGATAGTTATGGAACTATAGGTTGTATAAAAAGATTTATAAAGTCTAGGAAACCAAAAATGATGAAATCATTGTTTGTTAGTTACATTAGACCCAGACTTGAGTATGGAATAAGAATATGGAAACCATATAAGAAAACAAGCATGAGTAAACTGGAAAGTACAGTGGAAATATACCAAGGCCATCCATGGATGTGAAAATGTAAGTTATTATGAAAGACTAAAAATATCTGAACTTGTACAGTGTCTCTTACAGACATCTAAAAGGAGATCTTATTCAAATATATAGGGTATTTAGAGACAACTACCTCTGGGAATGTTTGGGGTTATCAAAATGTACTAAAGAATCATCAGACAACCTATGTAGAAGATTCTATAGGAATGAAAAGTGTACTAATTGTTTTCTGACCGAGTAGCTAATGCATGGAACAGACTACCAAATTACATCAAAACAAGTACTAGTTTAGATATTTTTAAGAACTGCCTGGACACTTATTATGAGAACAAGTGTTTTAGTATATTGGCAAGCTAGAAGGGCATTAATGCCTGTGCTTGAAATACTTGTATGTATGTATGTATGTAGGAATATCAAGGCAATCAAAATACAATGAAAGTAAAATCTATAATAGCAGTAAAGTATAGTAGATATACTTGCAGCAAGTTCTTTAACAGCTGCCAACAGGACTACAGAATCACAGGGCTCTGCACAGTGCTGTAAGGTGGGCAATAATAGAGATCATTGGACCTTTCCAGTGTTTTTGTGTAGTTGTCAGAATACTATATTGGTAATGTATTTTGACAACTATCCACGGAGGTGGTGCTGCGAAACAATTGTCGCCTCACAGTAAGACCCTGTCTGGTTCGATTCTCAGCTAGAGCGTCTTCTGCGTGGAGACATGCGTGAATGGGCATACCTTCGTTGAAGGTTGTGCATCAGGGCTGGCAACTCGGCACGTAAAAATCTACTGCCAATCATTAGCAGACTGGAGTTCCGCTGTGGCGACCCCTAATCGGGAAAAACCGAAAGACACAACAATGTATTTTGACAACTGCCACCTAAATATTCTGGCCTAAAATGTTCAGTGTACACCTTTATTACCCTATGTGCATACAGGATATGCTTTAATTGATTTGCTATCTTGTGAAGTAAACAGGCTCTTCTCAGGTCACTGTAGCCCTGACCCTGGGTACAAGGACAGAGGCAAGAAAGTTCTGTGTAACCATCCTTTATGTTCTTAACTGTATTGCATGTGATTGGCTGCAATTGAGTCTTGACAGCTCCAAACCACATAAGTTATATCTTCCTTTATCCTGTTGAATGAGAAATACACAGGCACTAAGACATTTCTGAGGCAAAGAATAGCAAGTCTATTGGGGACAATTATTATGCTGAGGGATAAGACATGGCTGTCCAAGCCATATATCTAGGTGTTTCTAAGCTTGTATACAATGAATGATGATTAACTTTTGTCTCTCTCTACCAGTGAAATAAAGCATGCGATACTCCATATTTGTTGCAGTTATGGCACTTTGCTCTCTCCCATGTAATTCAGTCAATTGCAGTGATTTCTATAATTTGCAGAAACAGAAGACGCATTGGTTACAAACTAAATATGTACAATTTTTCCCAGTTAAAATATGAAAAAAGACTGGTCAACATTAAACTATAGTTTTTCAGAGTGGTTGCATGTCACCTTTTTATGTGAAAATCCTCACATCCTCACCTTTTACTCACACCTTCACTGTTCATTTCAACCAGCAGCTGTTGATTTCAGCCATTTTCAAGTGGCAAACTGCTCTGGAAGATGTGGTTTCTACTGGTTACTTTTAAGAGAGTATGTGTAAAACAGGACATTGAATTTATTTACACTGAAGATCATACACATTTGTAGATGAATACTAGAAATGGTGAGGGTAGGTCCATTTAGAAAATGCAAGGCAAAGGAGCGTACTTGGACAGTATTTAATTTGGCATTAATGAAAAGAACTAAATCGCTTATAACCACACAGCTGTCTATTCTATATCTGGACAAGGGCCAGTGTTCTCCATTACTTACTTAAAACATGAAAGACACTACAGCCAGAGGTGCCCAGAAACTATTTACAGAAGTGCAAACTTACTTTACAAGTTCACTACTGTTTTAATCAGTTACTAATGACACTGAAAGATGGATGAACCTTAAAAGCAAAAACAAGTGCAGACCCAGCATGTCTCAAACAGGCAGTTAATGGAGGCCAGGCAGTCCGATGCACTCAGGTAACACTTTAGCTGTAAAAGTGCAGTGTCAATCTGTAAGATTAATAAATCTCCAAAACGCATCACAAGTGGAGGCATGAAGAAATAATGGAATGGAACAAAATCGCCTACTCCCAAAATAAATGTAGTGAAACTCAGTGCAGCAGGAGACTGAGGTCAGGCAATAAACACATAAAACAGTAAGAAGTACAAAAATTAAAAGTGAATTTAAAAATACTGCAGCAGACTTACACAGGAAGTGCACACAAAAAAAAACAAATTAACCCAAGAGTGCTAGAAGCAGAACTCTCAAGTGGACCAGATTTACCTCATCTTTGGCTTTCATAAAAATGTTTAATTTTCTGATGAATCACTGAGGATTAAGTCAATAATATCAGATATTCAAGTTTCATAGTTTGTTCTTATAAATTTTAAGTAAATTTATGTAATATTTGAAAACTGTCTCCAGTTTTGGGACTTTGTCTCTGATTTTTGAACTAAGAAGTTGGGAGTTGTGGCTGACAGCCAACTACTTCTTTCAGTTATCTTTTATTTAGTGACGGCAGTCCTTGATAATTTGACAGGAAACACACTTTACAATGAACAGGCCAAAAATATGACACACAATCAGGGACATTCTGAGAAATCAGGGCTATAGATGAGAGCATACTGCTTGATTTGCAAACATTGAAAATCTCTTCAGAGGCTCTTGAAAAGTATGGATGACTGGCAAAATAAAAATCCCAATCCCAACTGCTAATCAGTATGAAATTTATATACCTAATAGATAAACTCCTCCCATTTCCAATAGGATTTTGGAATGCCACCAGTCCAAAACAATTTTTTTCCCAAAATCTCTTTATTTCAATTTTCTTTTTTCAAATAATAACAATACGGTAACTCAAAAACACAAATAAACCATACAAGAGGGAAATGATAAAATGGCACAAAATATAAGTAGTTCTTCTATAACACAAAAATTAAATGGGTATAAAAATAAAAAGAAGTTATGTACTCACAATAACGTTCCATGTTTGTTATTCATCTCACCCTTTATTCTTACTGGTTGGGTTTGGAGCCGATCCTCGGCTCTGACTTGGCCGAATACACTTTCACTTGACTCATGGCTGAATAGGTATCCCATCATGCAGCGGTGTAATTCCCCAGATCTTGTTTGCTGCTAATAATAACAATGTGTCTACATTTGTCCTGCAACACCAGGTATGGAAATAACAAAGAAATTCAGAGGAGCTCCTTCGCTGAGGAAGAAAGATCTCACATCTAGATCCTCTAGGAGCCTTTGGCTGGGGGAAGGTGGGAGGGTCGTAGAAATGAAGGGCTAGATGGACAACAAACATGGAACGTTAGGGTGAGTACATAACTTCTTTATGTTATGTTGTCCTATCTCACCTTCATTCTTACTGGCTGGGACAGCGTCCCTAGCATAATTTTCATGGGTGGCTCACGGGAGTATACTTTTGAGCACAGTGGAACCAAAGGAAGCCCTGTCCCTGGAGGCCAAATCAACTTTGTAATGAGTAATAAAAGTATGGGGTCTTGCCCACATAGCAGTGGCACAAATACTGTCCATTGATAATCTGGCTAGGTAAGCAGAGGATGTTGCTAAGGCTCTAGTGGAGTGGCATCTAACTTTGAATGGTAAATTTCTATTTGAGGTGTATATAAAGGTAATGCAATTTGAGAGCCAATTTGAAAGCATAACTTTTGAAACTGGCATGCCCTTTTTTGCTTCTGAAAAGGAGATGAATAATTGATCTGTTTTCCTGAAATCTTTAGTCCTATGCAGAAAAAACCTAAGTTGCCTATGCACATCCAATTGGTGAAGTTTGTATTCTGCGTTGTTGCTATGATTAGGAAAAAACACTGGGAGCTCAATTGATTGATTCAGATTGGTTTGGGTGCAAACGTTTGGCACAAAGGATGGATTAGTTCATAGAGATACTCTATCCCTAAGGAAAATCATGTATGGCGGCTTGACTGATAGAGCTTGCAACTTTGAAACTCTTCTTGCAGATGTAATGGCTACTAGGAAGATAGTTTTCCAAGTGAGAAATTTGAGATCACATGATGATGAGGGTTCAAAGGGAGGTAAGGTCAGGTGCATCAGGACAAACTTCAGATCCCATGGTGGAAGAGGTTCTTTTGTGGGAGGTCTCAATAAGCAAGTGCCTTTTAAAAATGCTTTACACAATTTGTGTGACATCAGGTTAGGAGTGCATTCACCAATGTGAAAATTAGAAATTTCAGCTAATTGAAGTCTAATTGTAGCTACTGCAGAACCTTGCTGGAAAAGTTCTGAAATAAATTTTAAAATTGAACTAAATGGGGCAGAAAAAGGATCAATGTTTTTTGCTTGTGTCCAATAGGAGAATCTCTTTCATTTACTAGAATACAGCTTCCTGGTAGAAGCTTTGTGAGAGGATACCAAAATGTGTTTTACTGCTGGTGTGATGTCCTGAAGCCTGACTAAGTTTGGAAGTGGAGCAGCCATGCTGTCAAAATGAGGTTTTGGAGAGAAGAATGAAGTACATATGGGTCAGAAGGTCTGGAACTGGGTCCAGAACCCATGGTTTCTCCTGTAGGTGAGGCCAGAGAAAGGGGAACCAAATCTGATGAGGCCAGTATTGAGCAATGAGAATCAGCCTGCTTCCCAAGCATTTTGCTTTCTGAATTACTTTGGGTATCAGGGGAAAGGGGAGGGAGGCATACAGTAGTCCTGAGGGCCAATCATGAACAAGTGCATCTCTCAGTGTCTCCCCCATAGTGGGATTAGGGCAAAGTAGCTGCTGCATTTGGTATTCATGGGAGTGGAAAAAAGGTCACAGCAAGACTGGCCCCATTTTTGGACAATCTTCTCCGCTATGTTTTGATTTGGAGACCCACTCGTGAGGCATTAATATCGCCCTGCCGAGTTTGTTGGGAAGAGATTGCCCACTGCACTGCCATACTCTCAGTGCTTCTCGACAAAGTGGGTATGATTTGGTTTCTCATTGTTTGTTTATGTACCAGACTACCACCCTGTCGTCTGACTGGATTGCAATCATTCCTAGTGGAAGAGAGTCCTGGAGTGCTTGCAGCTCTATAAGCACTGCTCTCATCTCTAGAACATTGATGTGCAAATGGGCCTTGTGTTTTTGCCATGTGCCTTGGACTGTTCTTCCCAAGTAATGCCACCCCCCCCCCATCTGGGAGGCATCCGTGTTCACTGTAGCTAGAGGTTGTTGTGGCACAAAAGGTCGCTTGATGGCCATGTGGTCAGACCAAAGCCACCAAAGAAGATCTCTCTTGCATGACTCTGTAATTCTGATTTGGTGAGACATGGGAAGCTCTTGTAATGACCACTGAGCAAAAGGGAGCCATTGAAGAATTCTCATATGCATCCTGGCTAGAGGAACTAGGGTGATGATTGATGCCATGGTTCCTAGGACTTTCAAAACTGTTTTTGCTTTCACCTTGTTTCTGAGTAGAAGGTTGGCTATTTGCTGTCTGAGAACAGAAATTCTGTCGGGAGGCAGACATGCCATCATGGAAACGGTGTCAAGATCTACGCCTATGAATGTAATATGTTGACAAGGCAACAAGGCACATTTTTGTAAATTCACTGCTATGCCTGAGAACAGGTTTGTAGTGTGGTGTCTTTTCTCTGTTGAAATAGATGCTTGGTGGTGACAGTTAGGAGCCAGTCATCCAGATACGGAAATACTTGGAATCCTAGATGTCTCAAGTAAGCCGCTATTACTGCCATGCATTTGGCGAACAGTCTGGGGGCTGTAGTGAGACCAAAGGGCAGAGCTCGAAACTGATGATGACTGGCTCCCAGCTGGAAGCATAAATGACTTCTTGATGCTCTGTCCATTTTTATTTGGTAGTACGCATCTTGGAGGTCTATTGAGCACATCCAATCATCTTTCCCTAAAAAGGGAGGAACTGGCTGCATTGTCACCATTCAGAACTTGGACTTCTTCACGGATTCGTTTAAATTAGCTGAGATCAAATATGGGTCTCCAGTCCCCTGTTCTTTGTGGCATTAAAAAGAATCTTGAGTAAGTTCCAAATTCCATCTGGTCTGAGGGGACTTTTTGGATGACAGATTTGTCTAGCAACTTTTAAATTTCTACAGTTGCTTGCTCCCTTTGACTGGGTGGAACATCTGGGATTGCTCTGATCTGTGGGACAGGATGGCAAAAGGGAATGGAATAACCTCTGGATATTATACTTTGTACCCACTTGTCTCTTGTGATATCTCGCCAGGCTTCTGGGTACAAAGTTAACAGCCCCCCAACTACCTCCAGATTAGAGCAGACAGGCCTCCTTTCAGGAGCACTGGTAGGGCCAGCCGCAAAAGGAATCACAGTCACCCTGGTTTTGCAGACCCCCTCTTTCTTGAGAATGATGTCTACCATTGTTGCCCCCCCCCCTGTCCCTGGGAAAGGGATCACCTCGTGTGTCCTGAAAAGCTCCCTAGGATCTTTTGAACCATATTTTCCCACTCTTCTGACCTTTAGGGTAAGGTCTTGAAGGTACAGAAAAACTTACTCCAACGGCAGAGAGAGTTTTCCCCTATTCAGCCATGAGCGAAGTGAAAAACTTTGAGCTAGTGTATTCGGCCGAGTCATAGCTGAGGATCGGCTCTGAACCCAACCAGTAAGAATGAAGGTGAGATAGGACAACACATCATACATTTGTGTCTGTAGGTATGCTATATATTTCACTAAAAATCAGAAAGGAAATGTTTTCATTCCTTGGCCTTCCCTCAGTTTCTGACACACAGATGGTAACTGTTGTGACTGACTAATAGCCAGATGGGTTATATTAATTTAAAAGAAAAAATACTTTTTTTCTCTGTTGCATGTAGGGAGAGGTACTCCTCTCTCCTATTGACTGCTAAAGCATGACGTAGAGGGGGTTGTATAGTATACAGGAAGTGATACACCTTGGTGAAGACTGATCCTGTTTTAATAGTTCTATCACCTTCTCAGGCAATTCCCTACCCTTTGAAAACCACATGGCAACAGTAGCCACAACATTCTTACGTATAGCCCAGTTAATAACTGACAGATTCTCATCCAGATTAAATGAAATGAACATGTATCTACACTCCTCAGACATTCCAATTATAGATTGTAATGTTCCTTTTAGTGTGCATCTATTCAAAAATATCACACAGCTAGAAAGACCCCACAGATTCCTAATTAAAAAGATCACCAGACATGAGACCTTCATCTCCATAAACAGACATGAAGCTCTGTCTCTATATTCATTTATTGACTCCTGCATAGTGATTTATGTCTAGCACTCTGTGCTAAGGACCCAGCCCTCTTTGATCTCCTATAACTCCACAAACACCAAACTGAGTATTTGAATTTACATGAATAAAACACTTTGGAAGGGCAGCTTTATTACACACCCCCTTCTCTAGAATAAGCTTTCAAGACCTATAAAACAGAGTGGTACCCTCACTTTCTTTAAAGTAAACCATGAAGACTAGACGTGCATCCATTAATGTACTTGGTTTCCTATAGCTCAATTAGTTGGCCTCTGAGTGGTCTATAAGGCAATGCAGTGTAAGATTCCGTTCTTCTTGAAAGTTCATGTTTGAAACACATGCAGTGAACAGAGCTTTGAGCAACAAGGTGGGTCTGATTCTAACTTACAAGATGCAGAAAATAAATAAGGTGACACCCTCAGCTGCCCTGCAGAAGACAATATCTGTTACAAAACTAGCTTTACTTCAATAGAGTATAAACGGAGAGAAAAACATCCTTATTAATGCAATACCAACCATTACACTGGAATACTCTACCTACCATTACTCACATCAATAGCACAAGATTTTGTCATTTGCTATTGTATTAAATAGGTTCATAGGTTCATACTAGGCTATCTGCCCGAGGGCATTTACAAGCCTAGCCCATCGTTTTGTGGCTTAGGCCACCCCTTTAGTATGGGGAACTATACCCATTATTTTTCTGTGCCTCTGTTGAGCAGTGACACTGAGGTAATCCCTGGGGTATATCTGCGATCTCCCATCCATTGGTCAAGATTTCTCTTGAACAAGGCCAGCGAGGTGCTCTGCCTCACATGTACCGGGATTTTGTTCCACAGCATAGGGAGTCTTTGGGTGATGAATCTATCCCTCCAGCACGTCCTATTAATAGCCGTGTCAAGGTTTAAGTCTCCGCCCTTGTGGCTCTGATGGATCTAGATTTTAGAGGTGAAGCATATTCATCAAATCTGGGTTTGACATGGCCTTGTATGTTAGGCAAAGGTCACCTCTGAGCATGCGGTAGCGACTGAATAGAGCTGGAGTTCTTTCAGTCGGGCAGCATAGGACAGATTTTTGAGACCCTTTATCCTTTTGGTGAGGAACTTTTGTGGCCTCTCCAGCTGCTGCAAGTGTCGGGTCAGATACATTCGAATGGGGCATTGTACTCAATCATTGGTCTGATGAGTGATGAGTAAAGGGAGACTATGACCTCCCTTGATCTAGATGAGAATCCCTTCATGATAAGGTGGGCAATGTAGAAGGTCTTCCTAGCTACTTTAGCTACATGGGTGTCGAATGACAGACTACTATCAACCTGGGTCCCCAGGTCCCTGATAACTTCTTCTGTGCTCAGTGGATTGCCACCTATTTGGTAGCTAGGGGTAACCTTGTTTTTCCCGAAGGGTATGACTATGCATTTTTTGGCATTTAACTTTAGGCCGTGGCTCTGGCACCAGTTATCCGCTTCTGTGAGACCCTTCTGAAGGATATCTGTGTCAGATGTGTTTTCTACTATGGCCCAGTTTGCAGTCATCTGCAAACTTTGTCAGCCATAACCCTCCTGTGTTTGCTTGTACTTCGGAAAAGTAGATGCCAAACAAGAGTGGGCCCAGGACTGAGCCCTGTGGGACACCACTTGTGACAGGCTTTGAGTCTGACATGGCGCCAGCAGCTCTGACCCTGTGGGTTCTGTCACTCAGCCAGTTTGCAACCCATCTTGTGATGTATGGGTTGACATTTAAGCTGATGAGTTTTTCAATGATACCCGAATGGGGTATTGTATCGAAGGCCTTAGCCAGATCGAGGTAGGCTGTATGGACTGCCTTTCCCTCATCAATGGCTTTGGTGACTGTTTGAAAAAGTCAACCAAGTTTAAAAGGCATGATCTGCCTTTGACAAAGCCAAACTGGGTTGGATCCAAAGTCTGCAAATTCCCTATGTCTTTATTTATGAGGTCCATTATGATCCTCTCCATGGCTTTGCAGATAAGGCTTGTCAAGCTAATGGGCGGTAATTTCCAGGGTCGGTGGAGGCACCGCCTTTGTGAAGTGGTACCACAGTTGCAGTCGCCACTCCTGGCACGTATCCAGAGGTAAGACTTTGATTAAACAGCTGTCCTAGCTGTGGGTTTAATTCCTCATTGAGTTCATGGAGCACACAGCCGGGGACACCATCAGGTCCCATGGATGCTGTGTTTTTGCTTTGGAGAGAGCAGTTCTCACTTGGGCTGGAGATGTTTGGGGGCTGCAATCGCTTGGTATAGATATCTCTCCTTTTGGGGAGGGGAGAAGTTTGCACTGAACCTGTCAGCCAGTATGTTGGCAATGTCTGTAGGATCAGTAATCTTCACATCATTTTGAACTAGCTCTGAGCATATCTGGGAGTTTCCTCCCAGGTTTCTAACATAGCTAAAGAAGGCCTTATGATTGTCTTTTGAGTCTTTAGCTATTTTTCTCTCGAAATTTGCTTTGGATGATTTTATGAGAGCTCTTAGTTTTTTACTTATAGTGATCAAGGGTGTCTTACCTTTTAAGGATTTTGCTCTATCTTGTAGTAGCTTCCTCCTTTTGTTGTAGAGTTTGTTTATGGCTGGGGTCCACCAGACTGGACGCTTGCCTTTGGTACAAAGAGTCTTTGTTTTGCTTGGGATTGCCTTATCCATGCAGTCCTGCAGGGGCTGGTAGAAGGCATTTGTAAGTGATTCAGCGGCTTGAGTACTGTTTTCCACGGCTCGGGGCCTTAAAGGAGACCACACTAGTCTTTAGAAGTGTGAAGTCGGCTTTTGAGAAGTTCTTTACTGTGGTCTTTTTATTTCAGGTGGGGTGGGATGAGGACCTCCAGCGAGATTAGTTTGTGGTCTGATCTCACCAGTGAGGGGTACACCTCGGTGTTGAACATTGTGCTCCCATGTTCGTGATGATGAGATCAAGTATGTTATCTCCTCTTGTGGGGATGGTGACTAGTTGTTCCATGGCATTTGAGTTTATGAATTCCAGGAACTTTTGGGCTAGGGTGTTTGGGCTTGAGTAGTGTTCCCAGTCTATATTAGGGTAATTGAAGTCACCTAGTATGATGGTGTTTGGTGATACATTTATCCCTCTAGTGTTTTCAGGAAGGCCATGTGAGGTTCCTGAGTTTGTGAGGGTGGCCTGTAACATGCTACAATTTGCAGAGCAGTCTTGCCTATGGTTAATTGCACCTGGATGGTCTCCGATGCATCGTGCGTTGCCACCAGTCTTGAGGTGTGGGTGTCCTTGATGAATATGGATATCCCCCCTCCTTTCTTGGTATTGTCCAGATTTTGGGGCCAGAACGCATGATATGAGGTAAAACCTGATAGCGCCGGGGTGCTCTCAGGAGCCTTGAACCAGGTTTCTGTCACAGCACAGACATCGATGTTCTCCATACTGAGAAGGGCCTCGAGTGCGTGCATTTTGAGATTTAGACTTCTGGCATTGAGCAGCATTACCCTTAGTTTTTTTCCTTTTTTGTGTTCTAGGGTGGTAGGTTTAGAATTTGAGCCTTGCCTAAAAAGGCACTATGGGGGTGGCAAGAGCCTTTGCCAATATCCGGAATCCCAGGGGTGACAGGTGCAAGCCGTCCCTTGCGAAGCAGCGTGGCTTGTCCAGCATGTCATCCCAGGCAGACAGACACTGGATCCCCTTTGAATGACACCAGTGTTTAAGCCAATTGTTAAAGCTGATCATCTTATCTCTGTATTGTGGCATCATTCTTGGTGAAGGTAGGATACTGCTCAAGGTCAGGGTCATACCTGTCTGGGCTACATAATCAGAGAGCTCCTCAATGTCTCTTTTCATGTAGTCCAAGGAGGTACGTCTCAGGTCGTTTACACCAGCGTGGACAATGACTGAATCATATTTGTACCTGCTGTTGAGAGACCTGAGTGCTTGCGTTATGTGGTGGATTCTAGCCCGACAGGCAGCTTACTGTGACCTTCTCCTTACTCAGTCTGGTGAGCGGGACGTCAGTGTGTCTGACTATGGAGTCACCAATGACTAGTGTGTCTGGCATTGTGTTTGGCCTTAAGGGCTGTGACTGTTTGACACTCTGACTGTGAGGTCTATGTGTTGCAGGTGTTGTGTTCTGAGGTGGTGGTTGTTTGGGTGTCTGCTTTGGTGGCCTCTGCTGTTTTGGTAGATTTTTGATCAGAGCCTCCGAGTATGTCTTTGTGTGTTTATGTGTATGATTTGAGGTTGTAATGGTAATATGTGAGACTGGGTCTATAGTGTGTGTGGTAACCTTCTCCTCCTGACTGGTCTTGCCAGTCCTATGTTGAGAGAGCTCAGCCTCCAGTTTGGCCGTGTAGTTGCATCTCTCGCATGTATTTGTGTTTTGTGGGAGGAGGAGAGGGTTGTCTGTGTACATGAGGCAATTGTAACATTGCCTCAATATTCCCAGGTTCACCAGCTGAGCAGGAGAGGACACTAGCAACTGATCCCTCGACATGCTAGAAGGAATAGACAAAAACTTTAAAAAGATTCCGGGGACGTGGGTGACCGAGAAATGGGGGTTGCCTTTTGGGGTACTATCTATGACAAGAGTGCCGTATCAAGGTAATAAGTACTGTAGGAGCAAGTGCTACGTTTAACAGATAGAGAATAGTCTACTTGGAGTCAAGTAGAGATGATCTTTTAATTATAGGATACGCTGATTAGATCAGTAGTATAGTTCGAGGAAGGTAGTTTTAAGGGAAAATTTGAAGAGTGGACTTTAGGTAGCCGAATAGTTTAAACCTGCTTAACCGGCGCTGCCCTAGTGTGCAACAGTAGCAACTCCGCTAAATCGGGCTAAATCGCTAAAGCGTGCTTTATAGCAGGGGCTGGAAAAGACAGGAAATGACCCAAATTGGCCAACAAACCACAAGTCACTGCCCTAAACCACTCCTCCGAGGACAAATGAAGGAGTTATGGAAATGACCCCTAGTGGCCAATAAAACTACAGTTTCAAGTCAGTAACCACCTCTCCGGGGCAGGGAAGCTGCTCAATGTTAGTCACTGCCACTGATAAACACAGAGACCCTCCTTCAGCCCAAGCAAAATGGCCTCACAGAAACTTTCAAACAGTTCAGGAACAGCAAGCCTGTAACTGAACTTTTAACTCTCAGAAAAGTGGGAAAAAGCAAGATTTTTTTTTTGTTTTTGTTTTTACAGAGATAGCAGAGGTTCACAAGTAATATCAAGTTATAACAGTGCAGTAAATGACCCCACACAAGAGTGCTAGGTCAAGGACAGAAAATATGCAAGTTTTAAGAAAAAAACGATTTAAAATTAAGTGCAAACAGGAAATTCAGCAAACAGCTTTTGGTTGTGCTCTAAATACAGCTACTAATACAGAAATCAAGTTTAACAAGCCAGAAAATGCTCAAGCTAGGCAGCTATGCAGAAAAACTTAGCAGATAAACAGAGAAAAAATACTTAAAATCTCAAAAGTGGCTCCCTTCTTCTCTCAGCGTTTTTTCCTCTTGGAGGGTGCTTCACCAACAGCCAACAAGCCTGAAAAAAAAAAAAAAAAAAAAAATGCTTCTGGACAGGGCAAATAACTACTCAATTTGGCCAAAGTTGGATTTTAACCTCTGTCAGAAGACCTAAAATTCCACTACTGACAATCTCCATCCCCAGCAATTATAACTAATTTGTTGTCTGTGCACATCTCACAGAAGTCAGCCCAAACAATGTATTGTAATTTGTTTTACACAGACACATAGCTCCCCAGCAAAGTACTTTTGTCCTGAAAAGCTGTCCATTACTTATCCGTGGTTGCCTTCCACAACTGTTCCAGTTTTGCCAGCTGAATGTTGATTACAGAATAATTTACTGTTTAATGTTCTTGGGCTTTCTCCTTGTTAGGGAACAGAAACCTCACAAATTAGTTGGTTAAATACACTGACCTTCCCATATGGTGCTGCAGCTGTTTTCATCAGGGTCACTTTCAGCCATTTATATGTATGTATGTATATGTATATATGTGTGTGTGTATACATCACACATGCTCACACACACACACATACATACATATATATATATATATATATATATATATATATATATATATATATATATATATATATATATATATATATAGGTTTATGTCAGATGATCAAATGTTTGGAAACTAGAACTTCATATGGTCAACTTTCCAAAGACTCAAAACATTTGTATGGAGATCACGCTACAGTGAAGATCAGGGAATTTACCTTTTTCCACACTGTAATGCAATCTGTGAGTTGGTTTATATAATTTAGTATATAATTTGCAGGGGTTATGGGGACGCAAGGGAGCTTGCCGCCCTGCAAAAATGTAGATTTTTACTGTTTTTGTTTCATTGAAGTTTGTAGAAACCCAAACATATGGTCTCATCCATATGATGTGTGAGTTTCTGAAAACTCAGTCATCTGACATAAACCCATATATATATATATATATATATATATATATATATATATATATATATATATATATATATATATATATATGTAGATAGATATATATGTATGTATGTATATATATTTTTTTAAGTAAAGAAGAGCCATGTGTTTCTTTACTTAAAATTTGCAAACAAATAAGTTAATAGAAAAATGGCTTGTGGTACTCTTGGTATCCAGCTCTTTCACTGGCTATGGGTCACTCCAGACCTATGAGCCCTAGGAAGCTCCCTGAATTACTGCTATTATAATCTGCCACTGTCCACAGAATTTAGCTTTGTGGAAGCTACAAGTCCAATGCTACTAAGGACTACGAAGTATTCCAACCCCTGAAGAAATAATTAGGCCTTCAGTGTTTCTGCAATATGCTACAGCTTGTAATCCACTTGCTTGCTCATGTTAAAATGAAAGATATGGTTTGGGAAGTTTCTCGTTTCCCCAAAGTTTTGTACGAGTGGAGTTGATATAATCCTGAGGAGTGTGGGGATCTTGTCCCCACAACATGAGAGGTGCTGATTTCTTGCTACCCTGCAATATTTGTTTCAAGCTGCTCTGTTACATTAAATGTAAATGGCAGCTTGAGCCTATGAGCAAGGAATTGCAGTACAAGGGTTTGCATTACATTCACGCAGTAGAAGCAGATTAAATAACTATAATACAGGCTTTTGTACTGCAGCAGTTCAAGTGGTGGAGTTTTCAAGCAGAAAATGGTAGAAATCCCAGTTTGTCAGAAAGTTTATTCATTCATCTGCTTTCATTACAGAGCTCAGAAATTACTTTTTTACCTAGATTGAGCAATACACACAGGCTAATATTTTTTTCTCATTTTTTGTTTTAAATTATTTTTCCACTTACTGATATTAAACTTATGGGGATCCACCTGTTGCTAGTTCCTGCCTTGTTTCTCATGTGGGCAAAGGTTAGGCAATCAAACTGTCTGAAACTATCATACTGTAGGAATGGTCTTTTTGTAAACATGACTTAAACCAATGTTTTGTATTATGTCTAATTTGTTATAATTATTTAAACTGCAAATGGTTTTGTTTTATTTTTGAAGATTGTAAAATTATTGTTCTTAAAATGTTTTGTAATAATTTGGAGCTTTTGTCCCTGGGCCTCCTCTTTAAATGGACTTTTACCCAGTCAAACTTTCTGAGTAGTCAAATGTCAGTAAATAAATAAAATAAAATAAATAAATAAATAAATTACCTGTTCCCATCCCATCCCAGGTGAGCACATTCTTCCAACTACACACTGTACGAATCCTAGCAATTCTTCCTCCACAGGCTTACCTTGGCATTAATTACTATCTTTTTTATTTTTTGTCTCTTCCTCCCGTTTAATTTCCTCTGCCCCCAGCTACATCCAGGTCTTACAAATCCTACATCTATCCCTGAACTAACTCTGATTCCAGGATGGGGCCAGTGTGGAACTTAAGGGCATCCTGTGGTGCCTTGCTGGCAACTGCTTCCATGAATCTTCACATAATACCATCTGAGGGCTATTCCCCTTTATGGACCATACCGCACCTCAGGAAGCACAAAGATGAATGTCCCTTCCCACTGTGATAGGCACACCCAACTTTGCCTAATAGTGCCTCAGATATCTTAGTTACTAGGCCATAGTTAGGGCTTTATCCCACTAGGCCACAGCACTGACTGGGCATTAATTACTGTTGAGTGGAGAATGACCCCAGTCCTCATTAAAAAGAGAGCTAGACATCACAAATTTCAGTCTTTTTCTTAGGGTTACAACTGACCACTCAGTCATGCAGCCTGAAGAATAGTCTTGTGATAAAAGTGAGATAGGCCCACTACAAAGGACTATGTTTCATTGGTGGGAGAGGTCTCTCTCTCTCTCTCTCTCTCTCTCTCTCTCTCACTCATACATGAAAAGAACTCTCCATTTTCCATAAACAAAGAGTTCAGAGATGCTTGTTTTTAAAACAGTTTTAATACTCTGAATGTATTATTGGCCAGTTTCTCCCCAGTTCTAACAACAAGGTGTATAATAAAATATCACCAATAAAATGTGAGGAATAATAGTGAAGTCACCCCAAGCAGATACAGTACTTGCAGAAATCATCCAGTGTAAATAAATCCAAAATCTCAGGAAGTATAAAAAGCAATTTACTAATAACAGTTAAGAGCTTTCATCCTTGTTATGATATGGACTTCCTCAGAACTAAATCAACAGCAGATCTACCACATTTAAATAGACCCTAAATTCAATCAATTAATTAACCAATTATAAAAGTTAAAGGGCACCTCACCATAAAAATAAGAATTAAAATAGAATTTTGACAATACATAAAGTTTTTTTAATTAATAAAAATTCTTAAAAACTATAATGTTGTTTATAATTGTAATGCTCTAATTTTAAGAGCACTGTTTAAAGAGATGGCAACATTTAACCCTGGAAACACACAAGCATTCAGTCTAATCTGCCACATCAACTCCTTGTACTCAAGTTTCAACCCCCATTGACCTCCCCTGGAGTTAACTAACACTTTTTCTAATATAAAAAAATAAAACTTTGTATTTTTGTTACATTTTAACTTATGTTTAAAAAGTGCATTATTTGTGTTTTGCTTACGAATATCGTAACATTGTTCATAGGTTCTCCTTGAGTGAACGCTCAGTCTTACCAACATAATAGGCATGGTAGAAATCCTAGAAAGCTAGGTATACCACCCCCTTACTGTTGTAGTCACAGTGCTCACTAGTTGTAAATTCATAATTAGTCAACTTGAAAGATGAATTAATACCCTGTTAGATATATTTACAATATGAACAAACTCCAAATTTTTTTCACACCTTTGTTAAGCTTGGTCTTCCCAATAAATTCTAGCATTACAACCGAGTGACGTCTCCAGGTGCATCTGCAGTTAACTCCTACTGATGCCTCTAGGCATCAAATATTGCTTGTTTGTATTTGCATCAATAATTCCAAAATCATGTTATGTACAAGGTTTTAAAAGATTGCATCTTAAAGCTTACAAAACAGTAAACTCAACTGCATTAATATCTGACCTCTGTCTAGTGCAGATAAATAGATATTAACTGTTGTTTTTGTAATATTAATTTATACAGCTATAACTTTCACATTTTTCAAAATATTTCAACAACCAAGTAACACAGACAGAACTCCTTAGCATCATATCAAAGCTGTCAGTTAGATGAATAAAATCCTGCTGACAGTATGTGTGTAACTTCATTGGTTGCTGAGATATTGTAAGCTGTTTACACATTACAAATGTAATAGTTACTGTATTTACTGCAATTTATAAAATTCAGTTTAAGACCTAGAACCAAAAGAAAAATACCACGATAAAAATAGTTTGTGCTGAAGAGTTTGACATTTATACTTCTTTCATAATCCCTATGGTTCCAGAGATATGAACATTTGTTTGAAATGCGAGGACATCATTTGATTCTGTGAAAAGGCTTAGGTTCCACCCATCGACGTTACAGTGCAAACTTCCTGAGCTCCATTGGAGTGAATGAATTAAGTTAAATTGTTGTGTATGTATAAAACTTGGTTTCTCACCAAATAGCTTATTGCAAGCGTCATCATAACTGATACACTTCCAACTGTCCATTAAAATTTCTTAATCTGATTACTGCTAACCATATTTAATAGCTATGCTCAATTTATAAATGCCAGAACCAATGACCTTAATGGCACTAGGCCCATTAATTATACTCTTGGGGCCAGTGCCTATCAGAGATCCAAATATCTTATTATTTCTTTTTTGTATTACCTCACTTTTAAGCTGTTCTAACAAGCATTTCTTTCACACAAGATGCTTCCAGTAGGTTTTGGCAAATACCCTTACATGGAGATAGCCAAAACAGTGGTGTAAACCTTGGCTCGAGATGATTGGTACTGTGGAAGTGACACCCCAACCCCATGTGCAAAATGGGAATAGGACATGAGGATGGATGGATGGATGGAGATAGCCAAAAGATGACTGGCTTTATTACTTCAGTGGAAAGGTTCTTTTTCAAAAGGCTGCCATTTGGTATAACCTCAGCTTTTAAAATCTTTCAGCATAGAAAGACCGACTTGCTCAAAAGGCATTATGTTGTTGTTATGTATGACAACTAGGTATTTGGTCCAGAGAGAGGGACACGTTGTCAGAGGTTACAGGCAGTGCTCCAAACTATTACAAATTCTTGGATAAAGTTAAACAAAGACGCATGCTGTTTTTGAAAGACTGAGCCCAGTACATTGCTCACGGTATAAGCGCTAATGGAATCAGACTAGATGCAGCCAAGGTCAGAGTAGTAACTGAATTAGTCCATCTTGTGTAACTGTATTAAGACAAACTCTAAACATGATTAACTTCTTGGCAAGTTTATGCTAAATCTTTCAAATGTGCTGCATCCATTAACAGACTTTCTAAAAAAGACGTTCCTGGTTATGGGGAGAACTTAAGTCCAAGCTTTCAGCAGAGAATAGACAATGATAACATCACTTTCAGTGCTAGTATACTATGATGGTACTAAACTTACTGTTGTAAGTGTTGATGCTATTAGCTGCATCCTGTGTGCAGTATTATTCCAAATAAATGAACATATGTTACAGCTGATACCTGCTGCTCCTGAATAACTGATGCTAGACAGATATTTGCAAATCAAGAAACAATGCTTTGCGAGTCTGTGAGCATGTCAGAGATTTTCTAGATAACCTATTAAGGCTTGAGAGTTTCCAACTTCAGACTACCCACACGCCATTGTTTCTGCTAATTAACTCTTATGGTTTTGACAAAATACCACCCAGGTGTTCAAGACTGCTAATGAGAATGGGAAGGTTCAATGCCAGAACAATCCATGTGCCCAGAAAATAATCAGTCATAGCAGAGATGTTATCCAGAAATCCTGTGTGTGGCCAGCTATTACCAGATGCTAAAGAAAATGGCACTACCTATGTGCAGAGCATAATGGCAATTGGACCTGTGACTACCAAGAGACTAAAAATGCTAAAACAAGTTACCAAAAATAACCATGAGTTACACAATGTTGTCCAATATGTTTGAGATGGATGGTCAGGTCACTTGACACAAAGCATATTATGTATACATACTACACATAGTGCAACTATCATAGAATGATGACTTATTGCTCTATCAAAACAGAATATTAATACCATCATCATCAACCTGCTGATGTGCTATGTCAAACACATAAGGGTCATAAAGGTCTCACAAAATGTCAAAACAGAGATTAAATGTCAGTATAGTGGCCAAACTTTGATAAATGCATCACAAAGCTTGTGTTAAAGCATCAGTTATATATTATCCATAAATCATCTCAAAAGAGCAATATATTAATGTCATCACCCTACCACAAGGTGCGACAAAGGGGGAAACTGCCAGCACATCTATCTGGAATTTTATAAATAATTATATGTTATTTGTGGATGTCAACATGATATGTATAAGATACCTGTGTTACAACTGTATTAGAACTGTATGTCATGTGTATATCAAACTGGTCTGTACAGACGTGTGTTTGAAAGGTATTTTATAAAGTACTTGTGCTTAAAATGCGACTACAGTGTGCCCTACTAGAATAGAACAGAAATGTACATGCACAATTGTAACTTTAACTGTATATATTTTAACAGTGGAAACTGGAATACAGGAGGTTAACTTCAGAAAAATAGCTGAAATTAAATTACTTTATGGCTACGCAATAAAAGATGATATCTTTCAATTTTCAATGCAGCCAGAGACAGAGTCTGTGCTGAGAAGCTTTCTCTGTTGTCTTCTGAGTGAACTAATTACTATCTCTGAATGTATGAGTTAAAGAGACGTGAACTGGAGCCCAAACATTTGGAAATAGAATCAGCAGAGAGACTGCAGCATTTGGAGACTGAAGAAAATGAGAGGCAGAGGCAACATGAAAAGGAGATGCTGACTCTTCGCCAGGGTCATGGAGGTAATGGGGAAGGGAATAACTGAAACCCCAGAAGCAATAAAGGTCATTACATTTCTTCTACAATTTACAGAGGGTGATAATTTTGATAGTTTTATTCATATGTTTGAAAGGGTTTGTAAACAGTATAATGTTGACCAAGGGCTCTAGGTATAGTTCCTGACCCCCTTGCTCCACAGTAAAGCTGTAACTACTGTTTCTAAATTGTCTGATACTGATTGCTTAAATTATAATACAGTTAAAAATTGTTTATTAGAGTGTTTTAAGCTAACACCTGAAGCTTATAGAAAGCAGATGAAAGTGTGTGTGATTATGTTGCTGAGTTAAGCACTTATTTTCATAGGTGGGTGACTGGGTGTCAGGTCACCACTTTTGAAGGGCTGGCAGACCTTTTGTTGAGGGAACAAGTCCTTAGCACCTTCCCTGAGGATATGAGAATCTGCTTGGCAAATAGAGAATGTAATACCACAGATGAGTTGGGGAAAAAGGGAGACCTATACCTAGCAAGCAGGGCATTACTGCATAGGAAATAAATACCCAGCGCTGCTCATGGGTCTAAAGGAACCAATGGTGGGAAGCATAAACCACCCCAACAGTGTCTGCCAGTAACTGGGGAAGCCACTAGTTCAGTTACATGGCCAGGATCAAGGGTTAAATGTGTTAAAAAGGTGTTTTATAAAGTGCCTGTGCTTAAAATGTAAGCATAGTGTGCCCTACTGGAATAGAACAGAAATGTACATGCACTATTGTAACTGTTTAAATGTATATATTTTAACAGTGGAAGCTGAAATACAGGAGGTTAACTTCAGAAAAATAACTGAAATTAAATTACTTTATGGCTATGCAATAAAAGATGATATCTTTCAGTTTTCAATGCAGCCAGAGACAGAGTCTGTGCTGAGAAGCTTTCTTTATTGTCTTCAGAGTGAATCAATTACTACCTCTGAAAATATGAAGGAATGCAATTGTTTTATGACTTCCAGCATCTGCCAAAGATCTGAGGTCTATGTATTTTCACAGATAGATGTGAAATACTGCCACGCTTCCAGCAGCTGGGGTTTCACCTAGTCAGATGACAAAAAAATGCTGTCATTCTGTAAGCTATGCTAGCAGTAATATTTGAGATATTAATTTAAAAAGTCTCTGAGAGAGACAGGGCATTTTGTATTCTAGAAGTCTTGGACCTAACAAGAACCATTCACCACAACATCTGCCTTGCTCTGATGAAGTAAATTACTAGGGAACAGTATACTTCTCTTCGATATAGTCAGGAATATAGCAAAGCTTAGTTTAGATATTTTTCTTTGTTTATTTGAGATTGTCCTGCAGTGTTGTTTTAAATATTTCCTGTGATTTTGAACTCTGATGTCACTGTGATTATATACTGAGTATTTTCTTGTTCTTTTATTATTTATTATTAAAAATATTTAAACCTTTCATTGTGGCTGATCTGTCGAGAGATATTTACGTTTTGAGAGTACTTACATATTTATTTGGTGACTGTGTGGGCCACTCCTAATAGCCTTGCTGTTGGTCAAACTACCATTTGTATTAATATTAATATTACACAGTAAGATTGGACACCCTTTGTTAAGGGCCTTAAAGTAGCTGATAAGGAGTTGGCTGTTGGCAAAAGGGGGCATAGCTAGTAAATCTGTGCCAGCCTTTCTCAAGTGTATGTGTGTGTGTGTGTAAATCAAATGTGTGTGTGTGTGTTAGCTACTTGGGCAGGGACATGCACTGGCTGAACAGAGAGGGTGCTGGAGGTCTTGGCTTGGCCACTCAGCTGAGATCTCAACTCTATAGCTGTGTCAGTGTGGAGTATTAATGGGGATCTGGAGAAAGAGGGAGAAACCAGCCCTGGACTGACTGTAGTCTCTGAGTGCTCTTAAGGGAAATTGCACTTGATGCAGAGAGCTGCATCTGGAAATAGTGTGTGTGTACCCTTCATCCTCTCAGTGAACGCCCTTCACTGTTGCCAGTGGTGCCGATTGAGGCTCCTTGATTACTGGTCCAGTGATGGCTCGCCAGACAAGGTACTGGGCAAAAGATAACTGCCAAATTGTGTGAGTTTGAAAGCAAAAACTACCTCATATCTGTGGCCTATTACTCCTGTAACATAAAAAATGTGTACCATTAGCCAACAAATAACAGCCAAATTCAAGACCATGATCAGAAGGTATACCTGTTGAACTGGTTATTGAAAATGGTGCACAGCGTGTGTGTAGACGTAGTTCCAACAGTTTGCTGACAGCTAAAATTATATTGTGTCAATTTAATCCTTACTGAGCTCTCACATCATATCACTTTATTCCTTTACATTACTGCATGAGTAAGCCCTTCATAACTAATGAGACAAGACTAACCTACCAATGTTAGAGTCAAAGTTATTCTTTACAATTCAGTAAAACAAAATAATAAACTAAAGTTACATGCAAAAAGTTCCATGAACATTTGTATTCTGCGTGGTTACCCCCTATCCTTCAACTGGGCCAACCAGCACACCTAAAGTTAGAGGGGGAGTAAAAGTGGGATACAACAGGTCATGCAGTGCAGAAAACTAATGACCTGAAGTCCTGCATTGTGCTAACAGTAGATCAGAGGCATATTCGAGGGGCTGCGAATAGGCCTTAACAAATCAGAAGTGTTTGAAATGAAAATAACTAAGGTCATATCTCTTAAGATTGTTCCTTTTCCTTATGAAGTGTTGCCATAACGCAATATCAGGGACAGTCAAAATCTACGATGTGAGATGACAGACTGTGTTACTCAGCCACTTGAGACTCTTCCTGATACTTCTTGCACTGTTTTGCAAAATGATTCTAAAAAATGTACTGTTATAATTGCTTGTTCCTTCCACTGGTTCTAGTTCATGTGCTATTTGTGTGACACACAGTGGTCATGAAGTCAGAGTATCAATTCATTATCAGAACTGTGCCAGAGACATCTGATCAAATAAGTGACTATACAATTTTTCCTAGTCAAAAGTATCTTGTTAATAATGTTTCTCTCGAGTTATTGTTTTTAAATAATCCCAGTTAGTGTAATCATAAATATTAAATATATGTATTGACAGGATTAATCTTGAGTGTTGGATGTATGTGTTCATTGGTTGTGAACAAATATTTAGTTTGAAATTTTAAAGAGAGGGTTCTCTGTCCTTTGGTGGTGGTTTGTGATGAGAAGTAAAGTAGAACTGATGTCTCTGTATATACTGCAAATATGTACTATAGCTACTGTCTCTGAATAGTATTGCCATTTTAAGAATTGAGATATCCCATAATGCATTGTATCTAGTGCCAATGTGTGCATGATGGCTAAACTACCTTCTGTGATTAGAATCACGAGTTCATGATGGCTAAATTGCTAAAACAATTTCTACTGACCTGCCATTTTTTTACAGAATAAAAATGATCTGTTTGACTGAAATGCTGATGTATCCTGATGTTAATTACACTACTGACTGACAATTCTAGATTACCAGAGGTGCACATTGTGATATAGGACATGCAGTGATGGTCATGTTTTATTATTGTTTTTTGTAGCAGGCACATTGACCAGTTTCCATCATGATTTACTGCAATTTACATATCAGGGTGTACACGAAGGAGCAGTTTTATTCTTTTTTTTGTAGCAGAGTCTGCAGTAGTGACCAATTTTTATCATGGCTTACATTAGATTATGTAGCTGGGTGTACACTAAGGCCAAGTTTTATTATTGGTTACTGAAGTAGGGTGTGTGCAGGGATGGGCAGTTTTATCAGTTACTGTACTAGAACTTGTATTGATACCAACTTCCATCATTGGTTACTACAGGAAAGTGTGCAGTGGTGGCCAGTTTTATATAGGTTCATAGGTAGGTACTAGGCTATCTGCCCAAAGGCATTTCTAAGCCTAGCCAGAATGTGTTGGCTTTCGCCACCCCCGTAGATTAGTTCCCTGTGCCTCTGTCCAGCAGATCCACTGAAGTGATTCCCGGGGTAAACTTTCTGTTTCCCATCCACTCATCAAGGTTTCTTTTGAAGATTGTTAGCGAGGAGCTCTGCCTAATGAAGATTGGAATCTTGTTCTGAAGCATGGGAAGTCTCTGGGACAGGAATCTATCCCTCCAGCACGTCCTATTTATTGCTGTGGTGAGGTTTAGATCCCTAGAGCGCGTGGCTCGAGGGGATAAGGTTTTCTTTAGGTGGAGCATGTCCATCAATTCTGGGTTGGACATGGCCTTGTATGTCAGGCAGAGATCACCTCTGAGTAGGTGGTATGCAACCGAGAACAGCTGGAGTTTCTTCAGTTGAGTTGCATAGGGCATCCGTTTGAGGCCAGTGATCCTCTTGGTGAGGTATTTCTGTGGTTATTGCTTACTGTAGTGGAGTATGCAGTCATGGTTAGTTTTGTATCACTTTTTATGACACCAGCTAGGTTGCATCTGTGTTTACTGTAGCAGAGTTTATATATCTAGTTCTTCTGTGTCCTTCTGCAAATTGCAGTGATGGCCAGTCTTCCATCACTGCTTACTAAATCAGTGTGTGGCATGGTGATCAGTTTTTATTATTGCTCACTGTGGCACGACAAACAGTGATGGCGGGTTTTTGTCACTGCTTACGTTAGCAAAGTACACAGCAGTTCCAGACCACATCCTCATCACTATTGTCTAAAACTTTTGATTCATATCAAGTGTTAATACAAGAAGCTTAAAAATAAAAATAAATATTTAGTAGGTGGTCGATAAATTATTTTATATGTGAGACATATATATCAAGTATTTATATGGAATTGTGTGCAGAAATGGGACTGTTGTTCATATGTGGTTACTGGGCTATTGACCTGAAGGTCTTTATAAGCCTAGTCGCGTATGCCCAATATAATACTAGAGAAACCCAATATAAAGGATCTTGCCTAAAACAATTAAGTTTTCTTAGGTAATTACTAGGCTAATGACACTCTTTTATGCTTTGCCATGCTTCTCAAACGTGAGAATCAAACCTTGTACTTCGTATTTGCAAAGGTAAACGTTAACCATTATGCCAACTCCTTATAAGAGGTATTAGTTACACCACAGATCAGCATTTATTGCAGTCATCAATACTTCCTCTCCAAGGACACTCACTGTGGTAAGTTCAAGTAAGAACTCATTATGTAAACTGCATGTCACTTGTAAAAACTTGGCCAGATATGTAGATGGAGCATTCCCCAAAAATATGCAATACTACAAGTAAAACTACATGTGAAAATGGGATCAGAGTTGACAGGGCAAAGATCTACACTCACCTCTCTTCTTAACAAAAAAAAGAATCAATAAATATGAAATATGCATTTCATTATTACTGCTCATAATGTAGACATACTGATTTAATCCCTGACACTATTTCTAATGGTATAAATATTTTTAGTTTAGTCACATGTGGGGGGTATTATTGTTTTTGAAATTATGGTGTTGCAGACAATAAATTCTTAAGTGAGATTATTAATCACCCTGACTGATTGCCGATGTACGGTAAGTGACTGACTGGTTATCTGGAAACAGAACATGCTAATTTAGTTAGACCCTACACATGAGGAGGAGGAGGGGGACAACGCTAAGTCATGCCTAGACAGAACTGACTGAAAGATACAAATGGCCACACATGCTGGTGTTGAACAGCGCCATTTGGTTTTCTGATAGCAGTTGGTTATTGCGGTGAGTGATCATGGTTCAGCTAGCTAACAGGTCACTGTGTTTTTATGCATCTGTAATGAGAGATGGACTGTGAAAGAGACCTAGGTGGAATGAGAAATGGACTTTGAGGGAGACCTCGCCAAACAAACTGTATACTTAAAACAATATATAGAAGAACAAAACGGCGCACAGGTGGAATCCAATATTAACTTTTATTTAGCGCTTTTGTCAGCGATAAGCTATTGACTTCTTCAGAATGTTAAAGCCACTGCATTTCATCTTTTTATATGCTCATTAAATCATGTGGCTAAAACCACTTAATTCATTAATCAAATCTCATTCAAGATTGAGAATCAATTATAAAATCAATTAAAAGACAGCAAGGAGAAATAAAATGGGATTCATAATCACAAAATAGTCATAAAGTCTATTGACTATAAAAAAACTAACTAATATTGCACTACCCTTGACCTACCAATTCATTGATAATTAACTTAGAGATGATATTCAGCTTTTAGCTTAAGATAACTTGATATAGAAACTACTTAATTGAGCCCAGGGGGTTGGGTCGCATTACATTTAAGTTGCCACATCAATTCACGAAATTCTAAAAATAATTAGTGTGGACCCCCTCTATCCTTCAGAGTAACTTGCTCAATAACACTAAACTTGAAACAGTGGTCTGGTTTTTCTTTTATATGCTTATATAGTGCATTTTTTTCATTGCACTTCCTAATGTCATATAAATGCTGATATATATGCTTGTTTAAGCTGTTGACAGTCTTTCCTATGTAAAAACTTGACATAAAGCTATATATACTAGACTTTTGCTGGTACAATTAAACCTTTGCTTCAAGTAAACCTTCCCAAATCCCTGTATTTTAAAACCTTTGTTTTCCATAACATGGGGGCATTAATTGCAACAACCACACTTTTTCATAATGCCATGACCTCTAATAGCTGGGTTAGCTTCTAATAAATTTTTAAATGACTTGTCTTTTTTATATACCATTACTTGGTGGTCCCCCAGTTTGTTTTTAAATTGCTGCTCCATATCAAAAAGTGCCCAGTTATTTCTTAGAATGGTCTTGATACTCTCAAATGATGGACTAAAAGTCAATACCATAGAATACTGGTATGTTGACTTGTTGCTTGGTAATAACTCAGTGCTCAAAGCATTGTTGATTGGCCTCCCCAGTATAGGTGTAAAATGGCCCTCATTCCTCTTGTTAATCTCATTGAAAATAGGGTCAATAAATTCTTTGGGTACCCACTTGCCATTAACATATTTGCCAAGGTCTCAACTTCCTTCAAAAATAATGGGTTATCACTGTCCATTCTAGCCAACCTAACTCCTTGCCCCTTTACCAAAGATTTTTTTTGGTGCACAGGATGTGCACTTGAAAAATGTAGAAGGGCATTGGAGTAGGTTGTCTTACGGTATATTGTGGACACAAACATATGATTTACCTTATCTTTTGATATAGTGATATCAAGAAAATTGATAGTATCATCGTTAGTTTCCATAGTAAATTCCAAAAAAATGTGTGCTGGAATTTAAGACACCTAAAAATTCATGTAGCATGTCGTGGTTACCATCCCATAGAATTAGTATGTTGTCCAAGAAATGACCATAAAAAAGACATCTTTTGAATAACTCGGTCTTAAAAACAAGCGGTTTTCCACTCAGCTAAAACAATGTTAGCAAATAGCGGCCCACATGAGGCCCCCATTGCTACCCCTACCTTTTGTCTAAAGTAGTGTCCCTCAAACAATATGAAATTGTTTTTAAGAACCAGTTCCATTAAGGTTTGGAACATTAAGATCCTGGTATGTGTTAAACCAGAATGTTTGCACAGGAAATCATAAAACATATTGATCCCTTCTTCATGTGGTATACTAGTAAACAAATCTTTGACATCTATATAGATAAGGTTTCCTTTATATAATTCATGGGATATTTTTCTAAGACACTCCCAAGAATCTATTAAAATGTGTCCGAATTGCTTTAACACATCTTTACAACCCACGTCTACAAATTTTGCCATTGAGAACATCTTAGATGCTTTAGCATCAACGATGGGTCTCATGGGGGGATCCGAGATGGACTTATATATCTTAGGTACACCGAAAATTGTGGGTATATGTGGATGTTCCTGTTGTAGGTAATTATGTTCCCCCAAACTTATTTGATAATCTAGTAATAAATCCATTAATATAATGTCGATGTGCCTATATGCAATATTTACTTGAATGAGGGACAATTCTTCATAAATTTCACTATGGAGGTGGACAAGTATTTTCTGGATATAATCTTTGTGGTCCATGGCAACCAATCCGCCCCCTTTGTCAGGTTTCATTAACCTGACATTTTTGTCCTTAATTATACTGTCTTACAGATATTGTTCTTGCTGAGAAAGATTATTGAAATAACCTCTACTCATGGAATTCATTCCTGAGATGGTATCCCTGATTTGAGCTGTACATAAGTTTTCATAAACTTGTAGGATGGGGTTCAGGGGGGGATTAAATGTATTACTCTTCTTACATAGTTCCTGAGGTCCAAACTGTATGTCATTTTCAAAATACAATCTAAAATTAAGTTTATGAACATACAGTTTTAATTCAAGTATTGCATTCTCAGTGTTAGTGTTTCTCTTAGGGACAAAGTTTAATCCTCTTTGAAAAAGCTCAGCCCACTCCCAAGTAAAAGGGGCTGAGCTTAAATTATATATCTTATAATCACCTCTTTTATTGGAAGTAATAGTGTTCACTTCCAACTCTCTCCCATTTTCTTCACTTCGTGATGCAATATCTACCTCCTTGTTTGCCCTCTCCCCCTGCCCCATTGATGGCCCCCTCTCTGTGTATAAGATTGCGTTCTCGTCCCGTTGTTGTTGTAATAATTGCTGTAATGTCTCTCTTCCCTTTTCTCCCTCTGTTGTCTGTGGTTCTGTAAGCATTCTGAATGCCTCAAGGGCTCTCCTAAAGGGATGTTATTTACATTGTTAACATTATCGCCTAGTCCTTCATCTTCTTCTTCCATAACATCATTGTTTACGGTAATGTTAGGTCCATTTTGGCAAGTAGGTACAAGGTAGGCTATACCTCATTCATATTCCCCTTTATCTCTAAGTTTTTTAATTTTTTTTTGTTTTTATTCCAGAAATCACCTTGTCAACATTAACAAACAATGCCCTATACTCATCCATTTTAAAATTAAAGCATAAATCAGCAGTAATACGATTATTTAAAACATCTACATAACAGTTAAGCTCATTCAATTTTTTGTTATTGTCTCTCACCAATAGCTCTAGTAGCTCAAGTCCATGCCTGTTAAACAGAACCAGTAAGTCCTTATGTAATTCGGAGCCATTCTCAAACCCTGTTGGGAACTTCCATAGGCGCAGCCCTTTTGGAATCTGCTCTCTCCAGATACATTCCCTCAAGTAACAGTTCTCAATCTGCAGTTTCTGCAACTTCAGAAGTTGTTGTTCAAAATGTGTAAGTTGTTGGTCGAGGGTACCATAATTATGAAGATGCAAAAACCAAATGGCTGCAGGTACACTGAGGTGCCCAAAACACACAACAACAGCAAAAGTAAATTAAGGCACCAAAGTTACACACTGGAAATCAGTCACTGTACTTTATTGCCATAATTCTCTCCACTATTATGTCCAGAAAAAGTTTCATTGCTATTCCTCTGAATCCACTCAGAGAACAAAAATGATTCAGTCAATTCGCCTTGCTGTCCATTGACTTGGCTATTGGAAAGCCCACCAAGTCCTGGTACTACTCTAATGGATGACGTAGATTGCATGGTTTCCATGGAAACAGGGCTACCTTGCCCAGGGGGTATGGAGCTTGCTTGCAATGCACTGGAATCAATTAAAGCTGTAGAAAACTTATTGAAAATGCCAAACGTTGTTGGACCTGGATTAGATCCTTTAACTATTGCATTCTGTTGTTCCAACAGTACTTTAATCAGTGCTGTGAGGTTCAATATAGAGTTGTTCAAATCTTGTTTAGAACCTCCGTTACTGGTTTCCACCCTTGCCTGTTGTTCATCACTTGAAACTACCATAACAGACAAATCACTCAAACCCAAAACAATATACAGAAGAACAAAACGGTGCACAGGTGGAATCCAATATTAACTTTTATTTAGCGCTTTCGTCAGCGATAAGCTATTGACTTCTTCAGAATGTTAAAACCATTGCATTTCATTTTTTTATCTATAGCTTTATGTCAAATTTGTCAAAGTTTTTACATAGGAAAGACTGTCAACAGCTTAAACAAGCGTATATATCAGCATTTATATGACATTAGGAAGTGCAATGAAAAAAATGCACTATATAAGCATATAAAAGAAAAACCAGACCATTGCTTCAAGTTTAATGTTATTGAGCAAGTTACTCAAAAGGATAGAGGGGGTCCGCACAAATTATTTTTAGAATTTCGTGAATTGATGTGGCAACTTAAATGTAATGTGACCCAACCTCTTGGGCTCAATGAAATAGATTCTATATCAAGTTATCTTAAGCTAAAAGCTAAATATCATATCTAAGTTAATTATCAATTAATTGGCAGGTCAAGGGTAGTGCAATATTAATTAGTTTTTATAGTCAATAACTTTATGACTGTTTTGTGATTATGTATCCCATTTTATTTCTCCTTGCTGTCTTTTAATTGATTTTATAATTGATTGTCAATCTCGAATGAGATTTGATTAATGAATTAATTAAGTGGTTTTAGTGACATAATTTAATGAGTATATAAAAAGATGAAATGCAATGGTTTTAACATTCTGAAGAAGTCAATAGCTTATCGCTGACGAAAGCACTGAATAAAAGTTAATATTGGATTCCACCTGTGCGCCGTTTTGTTCTTCTATATATTGTTTTGGGTTTGAGTGATTTGTCTGTTATGAAACTGTATACTTAGTTACAAAGATGATGACTTCCCTTGAGCCTCTCCCACGTATGGAACTGGATCGTGCAGTGGTACAGCGGTAGCATTGTTGCCTCACAGAAAGAGGTTCTTCAGCTCGATTCTCAGCTGGTGTGCCTTCTGTGTGGAGTCTACATGTCCTCCCTGCATTTGTATGGGTTTCCACCGGGTGTTCCAGTTTCCTCCCACGTTACAAAGACATGCATCTAGAGCATTTCTCCCTGGGCCTCCGCTGAAAATTGGCTTTGTTCCAAGTCGGACTCTCCCGGTAAACAAATGTTAAATAAAAATAAATAAAAAACTGTGGAGTGTGAACCTCATCTGGTTGTATGTCCACATATTTGGATAATTCTATAGGTATTTTGTTTTGAGAGCACGAGGGATAAGGTCCCATGTGATCATACTGGGATGAATCTGTCACAATTCAAATTACCATGCTTACTGTAATGCACTCCTAAATCTGTTATGCTTTGGGATTCTTACTGAACAATATGAAAAATGTTAAATTTACAACTATATGCAACTGTTTCACTTTCTTTAACACAATGACTAATAAAATGTTTAGGGATACTTCTGCTAATTTTATCTGCCACAGGGTAACGCACACATGATATTGCCCATGCACTTTCCCAAAGGAGGGCCACAGCTGAATAGTGGATATAAAGTTCCATCATACCACAGATATAGAAACTTTTTATATTCCGATAACGACAGCAGATAAGATCTGTTTGGCCCACAAAAACTACATCTATCCCTAACAACTGGACAAATGTCACAGGGAAGATGGAATTAGAAAGTGGAGAAGGAAATAGAACGCACAGCATATGAAATGACCGTAGGATATAGCAGATGTAATATGAGTCAGTACAATACAGGGGTTACGATTTTAGATATCACACACAGGGCATAAAGATTAGAAAACTCTCATCTTCCACTGTTAGATAATCCAAACTTAGAAAGGTCATTTGCATTCCCTGTTGTCCCAAATGACTCCTGAAAAGGGATGTAAAGTTAACAGAACCAGACATGTAGTAAACAGTTCTTCACCTTAATTGGTGAGGAAGAATGCAAAGCATTCATCAGGATTCAGCCAAAACGGGACTAGTCTTTATTTATTTTTTTTATCTATGCATGCACGCATTTATTATGTAATACCACAAGAGTACACCTTGTGTATACATTGGTGACTAAGATCACTTGTTTGTTTGGTTCCTTTTTCCATTTGTATTATTTTTTTCCCCATCAAAACTCCCAACGTTCCTACTTACATAAAGATGTGCTGGGTATTACTTATCTCTTAATGTTACAAAAAGTTCAGCCTGAGAGGTCACTCTGCTTTACAGGAAAGAATAATCGTGAAATTGAATTTTTAAAACTGATCAAACTCCTAGAAACAAGCAGTAAAGTTATATGCATACATGCATGCATGCACATACACACAAATGCATAGTCATATGCACACATGTATACACACACTGGCAGGGGATGTTTTTAAACTTGACTGAAACAGTTATGCAATCTTGTTTTTATAAGTTCAGGGCAACTGTCTTTTACCACAGAAATGTGTGGTTTTATGTCTTTTCTAAATATATGAGCCATGTGGTGAGAATATACAAATCAGATGTAACAGGCCTCTCTCACTTGTTCTGTTTTTTTTTTTTTTGGTAAGTGGATGATGGGCTAGAGTGTGCTCTACTTTCAGTTTCATTTGGGTTACTAGTAGCTACAATTACTAACTACGTTTCGTGAGACTGTAAAAAACTACCTTGAAACTGATGAGGCTTTCCCTATATGTTTCTTGAGAACTGATAGTTTTCAATTTTGTTTTGAGTCATTAAACTACAACCTTGTCACTTATGCATCTCCTAGGTTGATGTCAAGCATTCCAAGACATTTCTTAACATCGGATTTCTAGAAGGCAGATTTGATTTTCACTTTCCATTAGCACAGGAGATGACAGAAGAAACATGCAGTCCAAAAGAATTCCTGGATATTATAGAAAACTTTGCTGGATATCAGTAAAATGTGTTGTAGACAAAAATAATATAAATTGCTGAGAGTCTCCCACAGAAACTGAGTTTTAGACACTTTGTGGAATATTATAAACATAGCCCATAACACATAAAACCATGGAAATAATGTGCCTATTTTTCCATATTTAACAAATTACACTGCTGTATACCTTTGAGCTGTCCAGATCGTTGCAGAATGTCCAGATTTGTGCACTTGGAGGTTGAGACGTATGCACTGCTGTAGGCACTCTCTTTTTCACCATGACCTTTACTCCAGCTCTTTTTTCAATAGAAAGTTATTCTTCTCTGCTAAAATTTCCCCTCTATACTTGTATATACTATGACCCTTTTAACTGGACCATATTTACCTCACCTGTAACACATGCAGTATGCGTTATACACTCCTGATCCTTCTACTTTTAAACTTTCGTGTAAATATGTATTTTATCTATGTTATGTTGTTACTATAATGTGGAATTTAGTTATACATTTATAAGTTCATAAGTGTGTACTAGGCTAATGGCTCTGGAACCTTTACCAACCTAGCCCATAGAAGTGCCCTGGCATCGTGCTGCCCGACGTTAGTTCCCAGTGCCTCTATAAGGTAGACCCACTGCAGTGATCCCCATGGTGAACTTTCTATTTCCCATCCACTCATCAAGATTTCTCTTGAAGAGGGCCAGTGAGGTGCTTTATAACTTATTCCTGTAGTTTAACTTCTCTTTCCTTCTTTCCTTACATTTCCCAGATCTCTGGAGAAGGTCTCTTTTCTGGAAACCTTTTGTTGTAACTTTGTACATAACTTTGTCTGAGCCTACAAATGGTCAAATCTGATAGGTCTTCTTCTCCAATAACTAGCTAGCTAAATAACTAAAGGGATTGCAGTTCTTTCTATTATCTGGGCACCTTGCAGTAGTTCAAGCAGCTGATTTACTGGTGAAGCAAAAGTAACAGAGTATTTTTATGTTCTGCTCAAATACCATGTTCGTAGCTAACCTTCCTGTCTTAACTTTACTGGTTGGAGATCAAAGTGTAATAGATACAGTTTAGCTGTATGCTCATTCCTTGTAACTGCCTGGCTCCTGTGTAACAGAACTTTGTTCTCGAACCCAAGTGTTTTATTAGTGAGTGGGGGTTATTTTGATTCAGCCAATATGACAGACAATGACTCACCATTTCAATTTACTGAAGTTCAAGAGTTCCCAAGTTTTCTTATAGTGTTAAATAATGACATACAAAGGGACAGATTCCGAAAGACATGCCATCAGTATAAATGACTTATTCTGGTGTAAGGCTTATCTATAGAGCAGGCTTACACCAAGAGCAAGGGTGGTATTCATAGTTGTTACACAAATGTGCAAAGGCAATCTGCACTGCTTGTGTGTTTATTCAGCAAACAAGTTATTCAAAGAGGCCATTTACAATGAAGAACAATGGCCATGAATAAACTTTAGCAAATTAAAAAATGAGATGTAAATGAGAAATGACATAAATCCGTGAATATTAATAGGTCTTTCTCCCAACTGTTTGTGTGCAGATTTGTTAAAAAAAAGGAAGAATATTTCCTTTTTATTTACTTTGCAGTCAGTGACAATGCTTTCTTTTCTGCCAGCCATGATATTTCTCAGTGTGGGGCTGTTCGTCTTGGCTGAGCAAAAGCTGCTTCCACCAAACAGGGCTCAGTGACCAAGAAGATGGAGATACAGACAAAAAAATGACACATCATAATTTTGATAATCATGATATACGTGACAGATGTAGAGTGGACAGGGATATTGTAATGTTCTTCATGAGTATTATAGCCCCCACAAGGGTACTGGGGGGATACTTGGCCTTCCTATCTCTGTAGATACTAAGGTATGTATACCCTCACTATACTTGCCATGGGGACCTAGACTGGGGACACATTGAGTATCTCACGGTCTTATGCCTTGAGGATACTTCAAATGCAACTCTAATCTTGGACCCACACGTCAACTACCCACCATGGCCAACCCATTACTTTCCCAATACAGTTTGCCCATCAGGTAATGAATCTAACCTCATTCCTTTAATCATTAACCTCAGAAGTATCTGCAGTAAAATTCATGATATACATGCATATCTAGATTTTACTTCCTAGACATTCTAATCACCACTGAAACCTGGCTAAAATAAGAAATAACTGACAGTGAAATTTCCCTAGGTTTCAACATACTCAGAATGGACAGAAACATTGAAACACCAGGTGGTATTGTTATCATTTGTAAAACAGCTTAGAAATAACTCCTTCCCATCTAAATATCCAAAAATTGAATAATGCTGAACATCTGATTGCATACCTCAAAATCAACCAAAAGAAAGCTATATACATCTCAACAGTATACATCCCACCAGGCAACAACATTACCACAGCTGAAAATATCCTACTCTGGATATCAGACAACATCCCCTAGGAAACCTTCAGAGTGACCTAAATATAGACTGGCAATCCAGAAACAGCAGCAGCCCCAAAGACTCTATTCACATATCTGGCTTCACCCAACTAATGAGCTCCACCATCAGAAATCAACAAAGCACTTAACAGGCAGTCCATACTGGACTGTATATTATCAAGCAAACTTAATAATATAAAATTCTCTGGTTGCTTATCAGATACTATAAGTGACCACCTCCCAACCTATGTAATAAGGCAACAACATTATTCACCCAAACAAATAATCTAGAAACAAGCAAGCAGTTTAACTAAATTTGACCAAAACACATTTATTACAGCCTTTTCCCACTACAGCTGAAATAAGAACAATGCCCCTAGGTGAAGCAGTTACTCACTTCAATTACACCTTCCAAAAAATACTAAATGATTTAACTCCAGTTAGGACAAGAAGGGTAAACACTAACACATCCAAGTCTGATAAAAGAGACTAAACAGTTCTTGCTGCAAAGAGACAAAGTAAGGAAAGAATGGTATTAAAATAAAACACAACATGCCTACCAAAGTTTTAAATATCTCAGAAACTGTACCAAGATTCTTATTAAATCTGACAAGAAATCATACTAAAGTAATCTTCAACAAAAGTACCAAAACAACCCCAAGCCTTTTTGGTCCTCTCTAAATAAACTATTACATGCTGGCCATACCACTACACCCTGTCCTTCCACTTCAAACAGAGTCCATTGCCACTCAGTTTAACACTGATTTTATCCAGTCAGTTCTATCACTAATCAATGATCACCTCACTTCATATTTCCAACTTTAATCTGTACTTGAAAGCAACACACTGTCATTTAGTTTTCAGCCCGTCCCAACATCAACCATAAAAAATTACTATCCAGATTAAAAGCAACAACGTCAGCTACCAATAACCTTCCAATGAGTTCCTCAAAACAGGTGTAGAAACACTAATCTTCTAATCAACCAGTCAATAACTGAAAACTATGCCCCATCCATCTGGGAAAAATCCATTATCAATAGAAACCATAAGCCAAACAAAACTATTCAGAGTCATAATAGATAACCTCAAATTTGATCACAAAGGAGGTACTTAAACAGAGTTAATCTATAGACCTATTGCTATCCCATCACCCCTCTAAAATCCTTGAGAAATGTGTTCATGCTCAGCTTATGAAACATATAACCAAACACAACCTCCTCTCCATCACCCAGCACAGCTTCAGGCCCAACCACAGTACTACTACTGCCCTCCTCAGCCTAACATAGTAAAACAATACAGAAATGAGGGCAGCCTTGTTTCTTCACTTTGCCTTGACCTTTCCAAAAATCTGACAGTGTCCCATCAAAAGCTCCTTTCTGAACTTGCAACTGCTGGTTTCACTTACCCTACCCTTCTCGTGGTTTCACAGTTACTTATGCAATCAGCAGGCAACTAACTAAATGCCAACAAAACCTTTCATCATTTTGACCAATCTCTGTTGGTGTTCCCCAAGTGTCTTCTATTTAAAGTAAACTTTATACCACTACAACACTTGCTACTCTCGTACAACATGCCAATCATTCACCTGTTATCTGGTTTGACCCATCCATAACAAAATTTCAGGGAATCACTCAAAAATCTTTCACTGACATTGAAATATGGCTAAAACATTCTAACTTGCTGCTTAATGCCAAAAAAAAGAAACATTTCATATTACCTCAAGTAATAATACAAAAATAGAAACCATAAGCCACACTTAACTGAGAGTCATAATAGATGAACACCTCAAATTTGATCAGCACATACTTCATTTCATCAAGAAAGCTCACCAAAAACTCACATCCCTCTTTAGAGCCAAACATTACCTGAAAGATCAAGCAAGGATTACCTTAGAAGGAACATACCTGTTTCATTCTCTATTATATTCTCCCCCTCCCAGTCTTACAAATATCAGCACTATGTATAAAACTAAACTAGCCTCCTGCTGTTACAAAATAGCTAAATTTACAACTAACTAACCTTATAAAATACAGCACTGCCTTTTACTAAAACAATTAAATTGGCTTGAACTCACAAACCAGTTGACATACTCACAACTAATTATTGCTCACAACCTGTTGCCCAACATTACAAAATATTCCACTGTACTTCTCACCCTCTATAGTCCATTGTTCTGGCACTAAACTCTTACTATGTATCAGTAAGACAATCACTGCTGTAGATTCTCTCTACTCCTATTATGTGACAATCTGCTTTCTACAGTCAGCAGAAGTGTATCTGTTTTTTGCTTTCACTCAAAGAACTGGAGGGGTGGGGGTGCAATTTTAAGGGACAGGACACTAGATGAGCCAGTTATGGCTCTATCTACCATGCACACACTTAAATATGATTTTATGTGGAAGTGGAGGGTTCACTTGTTAATAGTAAGTGACGTGTGTTACATGTAATCATTCCATTTCAGCATTCAAATATGCATTCCTTTGTCCTGCTTTATTTTCTCTCGCTCTCTCTCCCATTTGTTCATTTTCCACAGGTTTACAATCCTTAGGAGAAGCCTAGCCACATTCCTCCAGGCTAGAGAGCATTCATCCTCTGCCTGACCAGGGATGCCCTCACAGGTTCAGGGTGGTGACACCGGTCTTGCAGTTAACCCTGGCATGTGGTAGCCTGACAAGCCTCACAGACCATGGCCTTCAGGACTTGTATGAGGATGTGGTGGAGCTGGTGGTGGAGTAGGTAGTGGAGTGATGCCTTCAGATAGTCCAGGAAGTTTTTCATTGGGTTGAAGACTTGCTGCCCCATTCAGAGCTGACTACCACACCACCACAGACCCCCTTCCCCTCAGCATTGGGGTCCTCCACTGGAATACCATCAGGCAGTGGAAACATTTGAGGTCATGTGGATTGGGGGTTTCTCTTGATAGGAACTTTTCTTCACCCCCCAATTTCCCTGATTTTCCTTCCTAACCTACTTCCTACCCAAAGTACCCTCCAACATAAAAAAATTGAAAAAGGGGAGTTGTGTCCCGTACCAAAAACATAGAACCCCTCCCCTCCTCTCCCACCTCCTCCAGCCTGTCTTGATGCTTTCCTTCTGTATTTCCCTCTTTGTTACGTCTCCTCTTTTTCAGTCTTTCTTATCTTCCTCTTTGCACTCTTTAAAGAAACTAGCAAGGTGTTTCCTCCATGAAACCTCTTATATATTTTTTAAGTTATTAAAAGCTGTGCTGTGCGCCACTTGCCTCCAATATTTCAGGACTGCTTACCCATAGCCACGTTCATTCACAATATCTGAAAACGTACAAAGAATAGCAGCACTTAAGTATGTATATAGTAGCTAGGGGAACACATAAGGATTAACTTCAGCTACTTAATGCTTTTGTTGGAAGTGGCCATTTTTCTTCAAATACCTTCGCATTTACTTATTCGATGTGAATAAGTTGTGATTAATCAATTTACATGTAGGTGTAGCAGCTCCTTTTGTGAATAATCGCCATGCAAGTATGAATCTCAGGAATATGAAAACCACCCCAAAGTCTTTTGGAATTGGGCCTCATATTTTACATATAAAATTGCAGAAAATAGAACTGGCCATTTACTCTAACTAGTCAGTCACGTTAGCCCTCCACCCTTCCCTGATAATCAAGTACTGCTCACTAAGAATGCCTCTGAATATACAATCTGCTTTTAGAAAGGAATTATGTGTTTTAGCTTTAATTTTCATTTTCTGAAGGGACATATTCTAATATGAAGTGCTCTGTGGATATCTCTAAGCATAGTTCCTGAACTTAGGGCTTCTCCATTTTTAGTTGTGCACATAGTTTCTTTGTGATTATTTATGTAAAACGGGAGGGGGCTAAGGATCCACTTAAGCTGCTAAAGTAATGCTTTACTTCATTTTACCCTTCTCAGCTACTGTCATCACCACCAATGCAATGAGTGGTCCAAGGACTGTATGCTGATATCTTTTAATCCTTTTTCATTTGGTTTAAAGGCAGACTGTCTCAGTGGTCCCCTCTTCACATCTTGTATTTTGGTCTGATCCATTTAAGACATGTCTTCGTCCAAGACTTGTGTACAAAAGTCTGGATGAAAAATCGCTAGTGCACAGTAAAAGAGAACCACAACTTGTCTTTTTGCTGATGGCATCCCTTTTATTATGTGAATTCACAGCATGCAAAATAAATGAGCGAAATCCTTTAAACAATGACTTCTGTTCTAGGAGTTATTTATTGTGATTCTTGTCACATGCTGTTTGTTTTGTTGACAATCATATTTCAACTGTATACAATGCACCACCTTGGGATGTTCCTCACTAAAACATGAAACTGCTCACAGTATAGCATGGTATAGAGATCCAGTCATTATGTGTCAAATAATAGATTTAACAGTATAGGATTACCCCTCAGTCTTTGTGTCCTGGCTGTGACATTCTCCTTAGTATATTCTCTGTAACACTAAAAAACACCAGTGTATCCCATCACAAAACCAATTCCTAGTCCAGAGTGTGTAGTATAAGCTGCTAAGGTCCAGTTGATAGTCCTGAGTAAGAAGAAGGCACTGTTCCAGTTTAGAAATGGATCCATACAACAAGAGGAAATGAATAATCAATTTGTTATGAAATTCTTAGGAGGAATTTATATAGGATAGTTTAGCCATCATACATGATAGAGTGTGATAATTTTAATGCACATATATTTATATGAATTTATTGAACTGAATATTTGAAATTACTGTATGCTGCATATCAGTAGTGTAGCAAGGATGGATGCTTGGAGTGGCACCATACTAAGGATCATTTTTCCATATGTCTCTTTTACTTTTCTCATGTTTTTTTTTTTTTGTCATCTCACTCTTCCAAAGTCACTTGCTGTGAATAAGTGTTTTATGACTAGTGTTTGAATACAATATTAGTTGAATTTGTAATGTTAGCCAAGAAAGCTGCGAAGCCAAGATGACGGTTGTTTTATGGCAAAAGTTATAATAATGTTGATTTTATATAATCCACAAACAGTTTAAACTACTTCTGCTATAGTCCCAATGTCATTAATAATTGTGTTATATGTTTTAACATGGCTGTTTGTCATAATTTATATCCTTTTTTTAGAAAAATCTCATGAAGCTACAATTGTTGAAATCAAAAGGACAGATAAATGCACTTTTATAATCCATTCTGGAAAATGCTGGCATCTTTTATGAAATTAATTCTATCACCTAGTTTGTAATCACCTATATATCTGACTAACTACCGACTGTTTCCCATGTTTATATTTCAGTGGAATAGTTCAAAAAGAAGCAATCTCAATTTAGAGCCCTGAGGAACACCAGTGGTCACCTCCTTCAGATTATGCATGACACACCCACTCAGACATGTTGAGCTCCATTGCTTATCCAATGTTTTATCTTCTGAATTATATATGTATTGATTTTTTTATCAAGTTCCCCATGTTGTGAATTCAGTGATTAACCCATGATTCAAACAGCCATAACTTTTTTTTTTATATTGTCTAGATTATTAACCACTTGACAAACTCAATGAAGGCTATGTTTGCAGTGTTGACCCTTTTGAGTATATGTACTCTTGCCTAAGCTCATCTTAAACAATGCAGTATGATGTTTGTCAAACATGCATGTCCTAGTTCTTGTGTTTTGCTTGATATAACACTGATGTTTGCTGGTTATTAGTATTGCAGTAGAGGTCCCTTTGGATGGGTGAGGCAGTGATGTGTGGTCACTCCTTCCCTCCCTGGCCAGCTCCTGTGATCCCTGAATAGCTAATCAGCATCATGCATCTAGATTGCACTCAGGATGTCATCACTCAGTGCCACGCTGGTGCTGTTACCATTACAAAAATGAAGAACTTGTGTTAATCTTGTAAGCATTTTGTGTAACTTTACTAGATGTCAACATTTTTTGCAGCAAATCTGGAAAATGCTGTTTATGGGGCCCTAACATATGAACAACTCTCTATTATCCTTGTGCGTTGTATCACTTCCTAAATATATGTTCAATGCTTGTTTTCTGAGGTATCTCCCAACCTTTTGAAACATAGGGGGCTCATTTTATTTATTTTGCATTTGTTAACCAGAGTTGTGCGACTGGGCATGAGAGCTCCTTTTCAACAGAAGCCCAAGGAGAAAAGCTCCACAAAAATAAATAAAAATAAAAATATACTATATAAGCTTTACGTGACAAATAGCAATATATCAAAGTCAAAGTAAACTTTATTGTCATTCAGAAATCACACAAGTGCAAAAACTGAATGAAATTCTGTGTCTCCAGGCTCACTACATATAGACTATTTTCACAGAGATTTATACATATAACACCTAGCTATTACTTCATGGGCATTCAGGTTGACAGACTAATATTGCGCATAATTAGAAACACATTTTAACACTTTTCAAAGTGAACACTTACTTGCATGAGGCTTTAGTTTTGCACAGGTACTTAGTTAAGACATTGCATTGATCCTTGCACAGAAAAAGACATTTGAGTATTGCACTGTGAACATTAAAGTATTGTACTATGGACCTTAGAGTATTGCACTATGGTTAATTTATGAATTTGCAACATGTATTGCAGAGAAAGAAGAAATATTTTACTGCATTGCTACTGCCCTAGATGGCTTATAAGTTACAGTCATGGGGATAATTGCACTATTAGATGACACTGGTAACCAGGTTAATGCACAATTTGAGACAGTTTCTAATGACCCAGGTAGACATCATGGAGTGTAGTGGTTATTAGAGTTCAGCAGCCTGATGACATTAGGGATGAAGCTTTTTCTGAATCTCGTAGTTCTGCAACGTATGCTTTGGAAGCGCTTTCCAGATGATAGCTGCAGGAACAGTCTGTAAGCAGGGTGAGTGCAGTCTTTAATTATTCCTCTGGCCCTGCTGAGACATCTGGGTAAGTACAAGTCATGGATTGGTGGTAAGGTGGTCTTAATGATCCTCTCATTTGTCTTCACCACTCTTTGGAGGGATTTGTGTTCAGAGGTAGAGCTGCTTCCATACCATACTACGGGGTTGTTCATCAGGATGCTTTCTATAGTACCAGTGTAGAAGGTAGTGAGAATTATCGATGGGAGATTCTCACTCCTCAGCCTTGTTAAAAAGTGCAATCTCTGGTGTGCTTTCCTAACTGTGGCATTTGTATTTGTGTTTCAAGACAAGTCCTCATTGATGTGCACTCCCAGAAACTTAGTGCTTATCACTCTTTCCATTGTTTCTTCATTGATGGTGAGGGGAGAATGTTCCTTGTCATTTTTTCCCATAGTCCACAATTGCCTCTTTTGTCTTGTTCATATTTAGTGCTAAGGTATTTCCACACCAGGTAATCAGTTGTTCCACCTCATCTCTATATGCTGTTTCATCATCATTACTGATGAGGCCCACCATCGTTGTCTCATCAGCAAACTTGATGTACCTGGCTGTACGATCATGTGTAAACAGGGTGAACAGCAAGGGGACTTAGTACACATCCTAGTGGGACTCCACTGTTAAGAGTGATGCTATCCGAGGAGTTATTTCCTGTGCACACTTTATGAGGTCTGTCTGTGAGAAAGTCAAGAATCCAGTTACAAAGTGGAGTGTTGACACCTAGCTGGAGTAGTTTCATTACCAGATGACAATGCATAATAAGAGGACAAAGGCTACATACAGTGGATATAAAAAGTGTACACACCCCTGTTAAAATGCCAGGTTTTTGTGATGTAAAAAAAAAAATGAGACCACAATAAATCATTTCAAAACTTTTCCCACCTTTAATGTGACTTATAATCTGCACAATTCAATTGAAAAACAAACAAATCTGTTAGGGGAAAAATATAAAAAATAAAAAAACGTACAATATGCTAGTTGCATAAATGTGCACACCCTTAAACTAATACTTTGTTGTGTGTGCACACCCTTAAATTACTACTTTGTTGAAGCACCTTTTGATTTACTTACAATATTCAGTCTTCTTGGGTAGGAGTCTATCAGCATGGCACATTTTGACTTGGCAATATTTGTCCATTCTTCCTTGCAAAAGAGCTCCAAATCTGTGAGATTGTGAGGGCATCTCTTGTGCACAGCCCTCTTCAGGTCACCCCACAGATTTTCTATTGGATTTAGGTCTGGGTTCTGGCTGGGCCATTCCAATCCTTTAATTTTCTTCTGGTGAAGCCATTCTTTTGTTGGTTTGGATGTATGCTTGGGGTCATTGTGTTGAAAGGTGAAATCCCTCTTCATCTTAAGCTTTCTAGCAGACATGGGTCAAAAGTGACTGGTATTTGGAACTGTTCATAATTCCCTCCACCTTGACTAAAGCTCCAGTTCCAGCTGAAGAAAAACATCCCCAAAGCATGATACTGCCACCACCATGCTTCACTGTGGGGATGGTGTTCTTTTCGTGATGGGAAGTGTTGTTTTTTAGCCAAATGTGCCTTTTGGAATTGTGGCCAAAAAGTTCAACATTGGTCTCATCAGACCATAACACATTTTCCCACATGCTTTTGGGAGGCTTGATGTATTGTTTTGCAAATTTTAGCTGGGCCTGGATGGTTTTTTTTGTGTAAGAAAAGGCTTCAGTCTTGCAACCCTACCCCATAGCCCAGACATATGGAGATTATGGGAGATTGTTGTCACATGTAGTACACAACCAGTATTTTCCAGAAATTCCTGCAGCTCCTTCAGTGTTGCTGTAGTTCTCTTGGCAGCCTCCCTGACCAGTTTTCATCTTGTCTTTTCATCAATTTTGAAGGGACAGCCAGTTCTTTGCAACTTCACTGTTGTCCCATATTTTCTCCACTTTTTGATGACTGTCTTCACTGTGTTCCATGGTATATCCAATGTTGTGAAAATGTTTTTGTACCCTTCTCCTGACTGATACCCTTCAACAATGAGATCCCTTTGATGCTTTGTAAGCTCTCTGCAAACCATGACTTTTGCTGTAGCAGGCAACTGAGTAAATGTCAAGAAAATCCTACTAGGACAGCTGAACTTTATTGGGGATAATCAGAGTCTCTTTAATTGATGGCAGGTGTGTACCCAAGAAGACTGTATGTTGTAATTAAATCAAAAGGTGCCCCAACAAAGTAGTAGTTTAAAGGTGTGCACACACAACAAAGTATTAGTTTAAGGGTGTGCACAAAGGGTGTGGAACAAAGAGCCTGTCCAAGCACTGCTAACTGATACTGTAGACCCTTTTCAGCCATGATCCAGTATCAAGGATAAAGACAATATGCACCTCCCTTTGGGAGGGTGGCCTAATGGTTAAGGTGTTTGCCTTGCAAACACAAGGTGCAAGGTTTGAGTCTCACAAGGGATAATTGGCTAGGCTTAAAATGGCTCGCAAGGGCAGTTAGCTTAGTACTAATCTATGAACCTATGAACTTATCTATGCAACTAGCATATTGTACGTTTTTTAATTTTTTATATTTTTCCCTTAACAGATTTGTTTGTTTTTCAATTGAATTGTGCGGGTTATAAGGTCACATTAAAGGTGGGAAAAGTTTTGACATGATTTATTGTGGGCTCATTTTTTTATATCACAAAAACCTGGCATTTTAACAGGGGTGTGTACACTTTTTATATCCACTGTACATGAAGAACACATAGCATGCAAATCTGTACATACAAATGTCAAGTCTTTATACATGTGCAGAAAGCAGTCATAAGGATTTACATTGTAGCTTTTCATGTTGTGCAAAATCATTTGATTGAGACTATTTGCATATGTTATTCTGGGAATAAACACTGACAGATCCAGGGTTGTGTTAGATGTGGTTTAACATTTGCTTTAAAAGTCTGTAGTTTAGCTGGGGGGGGGGGGGGGGGGGGCTTAGAGTTCAAAATTTTGGAGACATAGATGGGGTAGATTGTATCTCCTGCTTTATTAAGAGATTTTTCTTGGGAGCATTAATTTCTGCTTGGGTTATAATTCTGGATTATAGATTTAGGGTCTGGGCATTTGTCTGGGTTGTATATGAAATTGTGGACTACTATCTTATCTGAGTTTTGTTCTCTGGAGTGGTGGCAAGTTTGTGAAGATTTGAGAGGGGTGTAGTAGCATGGGGAATAAGTAGTTTTTTTTTTTTAATTGTTTCTGTGGCTTTATCTGTGGGGAAATTGTTCACTGGTGTATCTACCTGCAGGGTCTGTGGTATAATCCTGACTTGTAGTCAGTATTTCTAAGTCATGGCTCCATGATCTAGAACGTACTGTTCATTTCCAGGTTTTATTTAATGTGGTTTTGTGTTCTCGTTATGTCTATGTGGGATTCTTCAGAATACTCTGACTTCATCTCCTCTCAAAGAGCTCCTGCTTGACTATTTACTGTAAATTCCCTGTGCATATTGTCTTTATCCTTGATACTGGATCATGGCTGAAAAGGGTTTACAGTATCAATTAGCAGTGCTTGGACAGGCTCTTTGTTCCATTTTTGTGTCAAACACTTTAGTGGGCAAGTGCAAAAAAGGCTGCAGCACAAACGTAGTGAGCAGTCTTCGTGAATTTCAAGCATATTTGTCAAAGCAGTACATTTATTCAAAATCTATCCTTATTCTTTGTTGCAGATTTATGCAGAATAGCAAGTTATTATGAGGAAAGTAGCTTTTAAAAGGATTTTAAATTAAGTGTAAAGTCACAGTGTGCTGCTGAAGTTAATGGGGCTGCTGACACTTTTTAACAATGAACCAAGACAAGGAACAAAACCGTAGTGCTTGGTTTGATTGAAACTCAAAGTCCAGGTACATGACAAAGTAATACCATCTTGTCTTTAAGAAGGCATCTTGCTTGATTTGTGCCACCAATAGTTTAAATTGCTTTCCTCTTATTCTGTCACCTGGGCAACTCAACACATGGTACTGTCAAATAATTGCTTTATGTTTGCTGGAGGTTTGCATTATAATACAAAGTACTGGCTATCTCAGTAGAATGGACTACCTGACTGTGTCTGCAATCATCTCACTAAACTGCTCAGTCTTTTTTATTTTTTTTTTTTTAATTCAGTCCTGGAAACAGAGTTGTGTGGGATGGATATTTCCTGGTTGCAAAACTGCAGAAAAAAAGGAAGTGTGACCTTCAAAGATTTATAAAATGTAGAGCAGACAAAAATAGCTCAGTGTCGTGTAAAGGATCGACAAAAGCAGGAACAGAAAGTGAGTGTTTATTGTATCTGTTAGTATGAACAAGAGGCGGCACAGCCCAGTACTACTCCATGCTTCTGTGTGTGCCATAAAGCTCTAGAAAATGATGGCTTGGCAAAGGCACCACAACAGATGAATTGTCACCACTGTGTTTTGTCAGTTTACTCCTGTTGCTATCATCACAAGGAACAGTACAATTGCCGCAATCAGGTCAGAGCTTGGGCATGGCCTTTCGGGGCTTTGTATTCATGGTCTGGTTCACATTCGTTAAGTTATCAGCCTTCATGTATGTTAGCTGAGCCAACAATCTCTACCTTTTTTAAGTAATGGAGTAAGACTGAATATTTTGTGAGTTACTAAATCATTTAGCTTGTTATTTTATCTCTGACTGCTCCCGCTGATGCCTCGCTCTGTTTTTTTCTCTAGCAAGTGGTTCAGTTTTCTTAACAGAATACTAAGGATGGTTAGCAAGTACATGTGAAGCTGGCATAATAAAAACGTTTTTTATGCCGAGATATTTCTAGACTCTTCTCTTAAAGAGCTTATGCTGTTGATAGTGATATTTCCCAACCTCTCCTTAGCTGCTGAAAGCTTATCACAGCTGCAACACTGGTGATAAGTATAACATGTTTTAAGCTGCCTGTACAGGCTTCCCAGGTTTACATGCTACTAGGCTTTCTGTACTTTATTCAGCACATACAGAGCAGCAATATCGTCATGATTTTGGACTGAGAGGCAACAGACATTGCCTAGTCTTGTTGCTGTCTTTCTAGTCAAAATGCAACTGGCAGACAGCGTCTTGCATACATAGGCCCACACGTTCATAGGTTACTACTAGGCAGTAGAACAGTTAAGCCAGTTGAAGCCTAGGGATCGCAGTTCCACTGATACACACAGATACTTGTTCTCACTGTCCATAAGACATGGGGGGGGATAGGCCTGTTGTGACTGCAGTATTCCATCCATTTGTCTTAATTCGACTTGAAGATGGTGAGGGAAATACCTTGTTTTACAAAATTGTGGGGATTTGTTACAGATGTAGAGGGGAAAATCAGTCATGCCAAAAAGTCTTATTTACGTCCAGCTACAAATTTAGATCCCTGCAGTAGATCAAACAGGCCTGGGTAATGTACAGCTTTTTTGTAGGGCAGGCCTAGTTTGCCATGTAAATGCTTGTAGGAGGCATAGAAGGGGCAGTGGCCTTTTAGATGCTCCGGGCAACTTGTGGAACTGCATTTATCTCAAGCTTGTTTACATACTCAGTCATATGAGATAGCTGCATGGTAGTGCAACTGTAATTTATGTTTCAACATGACTTCATTGTTAGGGATACCTGTAATAAATTATTGATCTGTTTGAGACACACAAGAGCTGATATGTAGTGCCAAAATGGGTAAGACAATTTTTTTTTATATTCTTATTTTAAGACAGCAAGGCAGAAGATCATGACAGCTAAATCTGAGGTGCAGAAAAGTGCAAACTGTAAAGTGTGACTAAATTGTTACAAACTAATTCTGAGTTTGTAGTATATTAGAGAATTTCCCTTCCTCTGAGTTACAGTGATATTAGTGTTTATATATATTTAGGAGCAAGACTGTGAGGGGCAGAGCCAACATATTAAGGAGTTAAGGAGCAAAGGGGCAAAAAATCTGCCTCTCCAGCAAGAATGGTTTAAAAGTGTTAGAGGTTTGCTGTTTTGGTAGAAATCATACTTTAAGTATTAGACTTAAGTGTGGCAATATTCTGCCATATAGTCTTAATAAGACATTTTACATTGGAATTTGCTTCACTGAAGCTCTCCATTATACAATCATACGATCGTCCACTTAATGTTATTACTTTATAGATTTCCCCCAGTTATACATACCCATGACCCAGTCTTTTCTTCCCCTTCCAGGCTTTTCCCCTTTATAATAGTCCTTGTTGAGTATCCCACCATAACCCTTCCTATAACACTTTTTCAGTTTCCTTCTCTCTCATAATCCCATCATCCCATACTCCATTAACTACCATCAAGATGGTTCACAGTCCTTCTAGTCAAAATAACAGCATCTTGCTCACAAATTTCATAAGTTACTACTAGGCGCTCATTTCATCCTCTGTCCTCCCTGATTACAGTTTTTGCCAACCTGGTCTTCACTCACTGTCACCAGAAACATTAACAGAGTCTCCTTACTTAGTGGCCACAGTTTTTTGTTCCTTCTAGTTGTAAGTAGACAAAACCTTGCATTTGTTCCAATGCTTTCTTCACACATTCATTCTCAAGGTCTAAAAACCTTCCTACACAACCCAACCACAGTCCCAGCACATGTACATTATCATCTGCCTTCTCCTCACCATACCTCTAACACTTATCCTCCACCCTCAGACCATCCTTCTGTCGTATACCAGCTGTGCAGCAGTCTTGTCTGTAGGTCATAATCCATCCAGTTGCACCAGTTTCATAAAATATAGTGATGTTCTGTAACCATAAACTGGTTCATTCATGACTGTGCACGTCTATGACCAAGCATTAAAAAATGCTATTGTCAAGCTCCAATTCAGCATGCATGGTGAAGAAAGCAAAAACAGTGGCTGCCTGGGTGCTAGCATCCAGGCTCTTACCTGAAGTGGAATGAATTGGCCAACTGCGGAATGGAACAGCTAATGGTCAGCAGCCATAAGGAGAAAATATGAAAAAAAAAACAAAAACAAAGAAATAACATCCACTTACCTTCAGAATCCAGCATAAGGCTCTCTTAATCTCTTCACCCCCCCCACTCAGCATGTTCATTTGTCTACCCACTATTAAATGTTTTCATACTTTCATCTGCTCCAGTCTGCCTAGGTCTTTGTAATTTCTACCACCTCATCTTCCCTCACTTTCTGGGGGTACTCCCTCCTTTTATTTTCAAGTGCTCCTGCTTTTCTAGGTTCTGTTAACCTGTTTACTGTTTTCTTTAGCTACCAGTACTTCTGCTGTTTCCCCACTACTCTCTCAAATCAGCCCAAATCTCCTTGTAGGACATCATTCTATGCTCCTGCCTCATCCCTACTAACAAGCCCTTTGTGCATATCAAAGGCTTGTTATTATTTGCCTGATCCTGAGAGCTCTACTATGGCCATCATGACATTCCACAGCTCTTATCTATCCAGTTTCTTACAAACCTCTCTATTTTCCAGTCTGCTTCTCACTCACCCTTTATAACTTATTGCACAGCTGTCTTCTCCTAATTCCATTTCACTCTATTCCCATTTCACCCAGTCCAGCAGTCTTTCCTTCTTTGTCCTAACTACCAGCACCACATTTACTGCCAACATATGCTTCCTACAAGCCAAGCAGCTCTGCTCTGAAACTAGCTCTAAATCTCAAAATAAAATAAAAACACTATAGAATCTAAATGCTCCAAGAACTACCAGGAACAATCCATATTTGAATTGCTCCTGGTGGTTCTTGGGAGTGTTTGGTTTCTACAGTGTTTTTATTTTATATTGTTTTGGTTGGAATTGCACTGTTTCCTTGGGAGGTTCTTTAGTTTTATTTTTTATCTCAAAATCTCACTTTACCATCTTAAGCCTATGCTCTTCCCATGCACATATTGCATTTTTTCACAAAACTCTCATTCGAGATGCCACTAAATGTCTAACCAAATATGCCAAGATCATCATGTCTTTTTGTGTTGAAATGCACATAAACTGCATTTAAAAATAATTGCAACTAGCAGAAATGTTTGCTCAGTCAGATAAATACATAACTTGGTTAATACTTTAAATTAATATAAAACAGACTGATCAATGCAGATGGTAGTTAAGCAATGTGCAGAAAGAAGCTGCTCTGTAACACACATATCAAGACAAGTAGTCAATTAGGAAAAATGTCAAGCAGATAGCAGACCATGCTCCTTGAAGTCTCTAACTCAAAAATGAAGCTAGAAACCAGGTCAGAGAGACCACCAGTAAAAGCCACAGGGAACTTTATTGTACAAAAAACAATACTGAGTGCTTTTGTCTTGTGTAACCACAACTTCACCAGAATACAAAAAATCAATGCAATGTTCACATTTAAAAACTTCATCTCCCAGTCATATGTTTAATCCAAACCAATCAAAGCTCCCCCCAGTTACATAATTATTTACATTGAGTGTGAGTCCACAAAATACGTTTGTTAAAGAAACATACACTTAAAAAAAGAGAGACAGACTTCACGTAACCCAGAAAAAATGTTACACATTATATGAACGTAACCTTAAAACACTAGCCAGTGATAATCCATCATTCAAACCTGGTGGTATTTGAGCATTTAATCTAATTTGCCATTTAAGTTTACACAGCTCAAGTAAATGATCCCAAGGTCCCCCCTACTATTCTTCGTGACAGTATCTAAACCAGAAAATAGACTTGTGAGTAGGAAATTTTGATAAATATCTAAACAAAGCATTAGAATCCTTTTGTTTTTTTTACATCCAAAAAAATGTTTGTATATTCTAGCACAAAGTTTTTTTTTTGTTTTTTCCTACATAAAAACCATCACATCTTGACACTTGGCTAGGTAAACTGTATAGGAAGTGTTGCAATTGCAATGAAAATCAGAGAAAATCTTCAACCCATTAATCATCACACAGTCTTTCTCTAGTATGTATTTGCATTGAGTGCAAAAAACCCACTTAAAGGTGCCACATTTTTATTTGTTAATGTAACCCTTACTTTCTCTGTTTTGAACTTCAAGGTATTGTTTTAGTGATTTACCTTTCCTAAATAAAATTCTAGGTCCTGCTCTCACTGTTTCTACAGCATTTTCATAACTGAAAATTTTCCAATTGTCTCAAAATTTTCAGAATGCTGTTACTATCAGTCGTGTATGTGGTGACAAAACTGTCTTGAAAGACATTAGTGTTAACATCTGTGCCCCTATTAAATTTGAATGGCTCCTGGGCTTTAAGTATAGGTACAAATAACCTCAGATTTCTTTTCTGTTTAACTTCTTCACAAATGGTGACCATTAGCCCAGTTGGATATCCTGTAGCTGTAAACATTGCAGTCAATTGTTGACTCTCTTTCTGGAATTGTTCATCCTGTGATACCATACATGCTAAATGCACAAATTGCCCTTTCACCACTGGTGTAGATAGAGTTTGTGCTGCCTGGGACTGTCTTTGAGTTTGTTGCCCCTCCCCCTCATAAAATCATGGTCAAATGGTGAACCCCCATATATAGACCTCCCCCCATGTAGCCATTCCAGTGTCCCATTACTTGGCTATTTCTCGCCATTTACCATAAACACTGTAATGTGCATATTTGTTTATGCTTTACTTCTACAATGATTATTTGGATTTCATTTAAAACTTTTATTTTAAATTTTATAGCACAAACACTGATAGACATCTGCTAAACAAAGCAATACAGTCTCACAATGAAAACAGGAAAACAGACAACATTAAAACATCTCTGCCCTTGAAACTCACATTCATTGAAACAGCATTGAAACCGACATTCAAAGAAAATGCATCTTGATAGTGGAGGATAAATTTACCTTTGGGCTGTTTTTAAATCATCGGCCCCTTGCACACATATTTAGGGCCATACAAACATACATGTGTTGTTTTGATTCACCTTCCTGATTGTATTAAATTATATTCCTTGCATAATATAGCACACTTGTTAGAGTGTGTTTTAAATTTGTTTTGAACATTTTTCCAGTGCAATGAAACAAAATGTATAATCCAATAATGACAAAACTGCCCAATTCAGAACATTTCCATCATAAAAGTCTACTCAAACTTCTGTCATTACAATCCATCAATATCAGTAAATATGCACACTCTCTGCAGAAGTAAAAGTCATCTAAATAATTCCACATTAAAGAGATCTGTAACTAATGAAGTGGTTGCTGCTAGCAAACAACTTTATTTGTAGTTGAAACAATGAAATATAAAGTGCCTGTTGCCCTTGAAGAATAAATTGCCTCTGTTACATTAAAAAAACAATAAGCTAGTAATATTGCAACAGGGAATGGATGGCAAAATGATAACAGTTTCATATTTACTAGGTATCTCCTCCAAAGGATGACATTTTCAGGACTGCAGTATCTATTCCCTTTAAAGTACAACACAGTACAGTATCAGCAATCCATCTACATACTGTGGGGGTAGACCCCACAGCCTTCTGCATCAAAAGCAAGTATAGTACTTGTTGTGCTAACAATGCAAACTGACTTGGCATAAGCAGCACTAAACTTCTCTTCCCCTGAAGCTCTCAGCCCCTTGTAAAAGTCACTTGACACTCAACTATATCTCTCAACTTTGCAGCAAAAGAAATATGGAAAAAGCCAAAGTTTATTGGTGGTGGGGGAGACACAGGACCAAAACCAGGGACACATTTTAAACATTGCTCTTATAATCTTGGAAAGTTGCTAGAATAAAATGTTTTATGTTACCATGTGTTTCCTGAAACATAAGACTGAAGCCTAAATGGCTATCATCATTTAGTGAATTCAGTTCTCCCTGATTTGCCAGTAAACCACAAAATTTAAGAAGAAAAGACCAAAAGTATGAGCCAAACATTCCTTACATTTTGTGAAAATCGGGACAGTTGAGAGCTATGGACTCAACTCTTTGAATCCCAAGTGGTGGTACAGGTAGAGGCACCAGGCTCTTGTTTCTTGTACCTAAGGTACAGGGTTTGAGCCTGAGTAACACCAACCACCAGGTATACCTAACTGGGGCATCACACACACACACACACACACACACACACACACACACTGTAAAATTCCACTTACTTGGTGGTGAAGCAGCAAAATTCTGTGAATTGAACCCTTGTTGGCAGCAATAAGAAGCAGCAAATGCTGTACTCTGTTTAAAATTGTGTGGGCATACAGGAAGAACAGGACATCTGTGCAACAACACATGCACAGACCTGATGCAATGGGACCATTCTTAAAGAAGAACGCCCTTAAAGACTTTTCTTTTTTAAATTAAACTATTAAAGTAAATGTAACAGTCTCAAAAATGCTGCCCAGCGTGGACCCCCTCCCCATACCAAAAGATAGACTATTGGTTGTAGGATATGTTCACCCAAGAAAAGATAAGTTTTGATGAATACAACTTCTTAAAAGTTAAATATCCAGTAATTCCTTCCATCTTCGGTATTCTGAAGATTCAAAGGATTTGGTAGACCGACTGTTAAGCCCTATTCTTGATGGGGGGGTCGGAAACGCATCCTTTAGCCAAGTTCTTAGATGTCAAGCTAAAAAACTGTTTAAAGTCCTTTAACACCTTTGTCGAGAATCCTGGGACTTCCTCTATAAACTTAATTTTCAGACAATACAATATTTGTAACTGTAGACATTCAGAATTTGTTTAATGTGACCCCCCACAAGGAAGGCTTGCAAGCTTTTCATGGGTTCCTGGTTGACTTTTCAGGATTTAATAACAATGACATCAACACTCTTTGTACTTTAATGGCAATGGTACTAAAACAACTATGTGTTCTTAGAAGGTCAATACTTCCTACAGAAAAAGGGTGTTGCTATGGGGGGATCACGTGCCCCCATATTTGCAAACATTGTCATGTTACATTGGGAATAAAAAGTTCCAGGAACCATGTCTCTCTATGTCCACTTCCTGGATGATATTTTTATTGCCCGGGAAGTGGGCTTTAGTGAGCTACAAAAGTTTGCAGAGTACTTGAATTTAACATTTAGTTTTTAAAATTCACCTACATTTATGATTCATCACACATACACTACCTGAATGTTAAAATCACTAAGGATGTTGCCCAATAGAGAATCATAAGTAACATTTTCAGGAAAAGTACATTCTCTAACAGTATGTTACATTACAAGAGTTGTTATCCTGAAAAACAAAAAAAAAAGGAATAGTGGAAGGGCAGTTTGTGCGTTCAGCACATACGGTATCAGAAGATGGACAATTCCAGGTAGAGAGTTAAAAAGTGACTGCAATGTTTACAGCTACAGGATATCCAACTGGGCTAATTGTCACTATTTGTGAAGAAGTTAAACAGAAAAGAAATCAGGGGTTATATGTATCTATACTCAGAGCCCAGGAGCCATTTAAATTTAATAGGGACACAGATGCTAACACTAATGTCTTTCAAGACTGTTTTGTCACCACATACATGAGACTGATAGTAACATCATTCTGAAAATTTTGAAAGACAATTGGAAAATTTTCAGTTGTTATGAAAATGCTGTAGAAACAGTGGGAACAGGACCTAGAATTCTATTTAGGAAAGGTAAATCACTAAAACAATATTTTAAAGGTCAGAATAGAGAAAGTAAGGGGGCATTAACAAATAAAAAGGGGCACCTTTAAGTGTGCCTTTTGCACTCAATGCAAATACATACTACAGAAAGACTGTGTGATGATTAATGGGTTGAAGATTTTCTCTGATTTTCATTGCAATTGCAACACTTCCTATACAGTTTACTTAGCAAAGTGACAAGAGTATAATGTTTTTTTATGTAGGGAAAAAAAAAAAAGAAAACTTTGTGATAGAATATATGAGCATTTTTGGATGTAAAAACCCAAAAGGATTCTAATGCTTTGTTTATACATTTATCGAAATCTCACAGGTTTTTATTTTCTGGTTTAGATACTGTCACAAAGAATAGTAGGGGGGACCTTGGGATCATTTACTTGAGCTGTGTGAACTTAAATGGCAAATTAGATTAAATGCTCAAACACCACCAGGTTTGAATGATGGATTATCACTGACTAATGTTTTAAGATTACATTCATATATGTAACATTTTTCTGGGTTGTATGAAGTCTGTCTTTTTCTTTTTTAAGTGTATGTTTCCTTAACAAATTTATTTTGTGGACTCTCAGTGCAAAATATTATGTAACTGGGGGGCTTTGATTGGTTTTGATTAATCATATGACTTGGAGATAAAGTATTTAAATGTGAGAATTGCATTGATTTTTTTTGTATTCTGATGAAGTTGTGGTTACACTAGACAAAAGTACTAAATATTGGATTTTATATAATAAAGTTCCCTGTGGTTTTTACTGGTGGTCTCGGTGAAGTGGTTTCTAGGTTCATTTTGGAGTTTTTCAAGGTTTTTGCTTTGTTAAGTCTCCAACTCACTGCTAGGAATGGCTAGTAGGATGTCTCCTAACCATATTTGCAGCCTCATCGGGGTATAAGGTAACAAAAGTTCATTCAAGAATTCAGACTGTGTCAGCCTGGAAGATAAAAGCCAGATTCCTAAAGATCAACCCAGCTATGACCAGCAGTCAGTGGAAATCCAGTAGCACAAGGGTAATGTGACATGAACAGCAGGTAGTAGCTTTGGAATTTTGCACATGCTGCATTCAGACAAGATAACCATCCAAAAAATGAAGCTAATGTGCATTACAACAATCCAAAGAGGAATATTCTGGTGCATGATACACTACTGCAAGGATGGTAGCTGGTATAAGCAAGTAATAACACATACTGGAACAAACATTGACTGGATAAATGTGTGACCAGGCTGCTGTGATGCACAAAACCCAATGTGTGAGGGCCTTTCAAGCCTGGGTGTGGTAATAAACTGCTTAATGCTCTCATTTTAGTATGTTGTGGTACTTACGACATGGTATTTTTTTTATATAATCACTTTCTGGGAGGCTGGCTTCTTTTCAGGTGTGCATTTGATAAGGTGCTTATCATGGCATTATTTTTCAGGTGGTAGTAAAATGACTTGACAACAGCTGACACCTAGCCATTTAGTTCTTATCAACCATTACTTCCATATGTACAAGCATGCCAGATTCCAATCTATTTTCCCCATAAAAAGTAAGGCGAGAATGGAATGGAACCCAAGTCAGATGAGTAATAACAAACACCAGTATCAGCTCACTGCAATCCTTCTAGTGAAGGATAGTATCCAAGTGGCCTTCTGGAGTGCCAAACTTACACTGGAGAGGAAACCTGTAGTCAAATATGATGAACATAACAACTGTATAACCTCCACCCTGATTGACCTCCCCTTAATGGTAGCAGAGGAGTTGACGCTTGCTCCACAAGGTTGGATGACTACCAGGAAAAAAACTACTGAAAAATATCTACTGAGAACTACTAAAAAGGTATAAAGCAAACCACACAGGATCTATGAAAAAAAAAGGAGTGAAGGCATTTGATCAAGATTCCCTTATTTCTGAGACTGACTCACAGAGGACCACATCAAATATAACATTGATCCCTTACCCTTAAGCAGTAATTTAGCACTCATACATTGAATTGCAGTTTAAGAGTTGTGTCTTTATCTACAGCTAGACCGACAAGGGCCAAGATAGCTTGTGATGTAAGGTATGAAATATGTTTGCATGTAAACCACTTTATCATTAACCTCATTCAAACAAGGTAGATTAGAGAATGGAACAAAGTTTTCCAAATTTCACAGACTGAGAGATGGTTTCTTGAGGAAAGGAGTAATCAATGTCTTTTTAGGAAGAGATAGAAAAAAAAAATCACCATCCTCAGAGATATTTGAAAAAACAGATAAATCCTCCCCCCAACCACCCAGTCATAAACAAATCCAACTCCCTTACTTACCAAGGCCTTTTTATGTGCTGTCCTTTATTCCCTGTAAATGCTCACTACTAGCAGTGTGCTTAAACTTCAGAGCTCCCTCACAGATAATGAACTACTGCCAAGTTCTCAGCTTGACTTTTTGCAAGGTTCTGGTATCACCACTACCTTTATTAATCCAAACTCCATCCGCAGAATTTCAGACAAAGGAACTCTACAGATGGATTTTTTTCCTAAGTTTGGAAAAGCCTTTGACACAGTCTGGGAGAGAACAGCAGTGGCTAGATATCTATTCATCCAAACTCTAGACCCCCAAAGAATGAAAGTGGGCTACACAATATCCGATACTTCTCTGGCCTACCACAGGAGCTCCTCAAGACTCTATCCTTGGCCCGTCACCTCATCTTATATACAAGTTCACTCTTGAAGCACTTTGGTAATAAGAGTTATTCAATATACAGGTGGCATCTTCTTCTCCTCCTCCTCCTCCTCTCACAGTACTAACATCATTCAGGAAAATCTTGAGGTAGGCTCTCATTCTTACATGGCTGCTTCTTGCACATTCAACTAACCCTTAATTCTACAAAGATAAATGAATCGTTTTTGGTGGTACCACACTTCCTCACAATTAGTCTTCTCTTGTAAAAGTTTGCATGTGTAAGTAAATTAATTTTATATAAAAAAGTACATCAAATAGTTTATAGATTATAGAATAGTATAACTCATTTAATGCAAGATGACATGATTAGAAGATTTAATGTATAAAATTATACTGCTTTTGGCTATATTCATGCTCTTATTTTAAAACAATTAACATAAAAGCAAAACTTTTAAAAGATATTATACATCATTTAGTATTGATTGTAGCCTTATTATTGTTTACAACAAAGAATGCTCTCCTTGAACCGTTATACATCTGCATAACAAACTTCTTCTTCTTTCGGCTTTTCCCGGTTAGGGGTCACCACAGTGGATCATCTGTCTGCTCATGATTGGCAGTGGAGTTTTATGGTGTTGAGTTGCCAGCCCGGTGCCCAATCTTCGATGGAAGGCACATACATGCACACACTCACGCCTAGGGCCAAATTAGAGTGTCCAATTCACCTACAGCATGTCTTTGGGATGTGGGAGGAAACCCATGCGACCACAAGGAGGACATGCAGACTCCACACAGAAGTCACCCCAGCAGAGGATCGAACCGGAGAACTTCTTGCTTTGAGGCGACACCGCTAACTGCTACACCACCATGGCCGCCCACATCTGTGTAACAAACACAGACTGCAAAATAGTCAGCAAGTGTAACAAACTATTATGTAAATAACTCCTCTCCTGCCTCCAGCTAATTATGGGCTTTTTCACTCCATGGCTGGCACAACATATAACAAGCATGAAATAACTAGACCTCCCCCACTAACCTGAAAGAAGACAGTCTCCAGGAAATGGGTTTTTAATATTGAGCTAACAAAATTCCTTCATTCCTGTTCCTCCAATCATAGCTCTCAACCTCATATCTCCTGAATCAAGGACAAAGAAAAAATAATCAAGGACAAAGGCCACAAAATCTGGAACACCTTTTAAGTAATAGTGGTACTGAGTTAGAACGCTGACAATAAGCAGGTGTGAATTAAAACAGCATCATCATTATATTTGAATGGAAAAAATCAACTTTACTCAAAGAAAATAAAATAGCCATTTTAAGAGGCATAGAGGAAGGTTTTGAGCTAAAATTAGGGACATCTCTGAGGTATGCTTCTCATTCTGCCCTTGCTAGTTTTAGGGAGAATATCACACCTTTAATCTCATCTACATGCCTTGTTATCTTAGGTCTCTACACCAGAAAAATCTCAACAGTGCCTGACATAAGTTTTACTTCACAAACACAAGGTAAACCCCCCCCCCCCCCCAATCACTAGCATAACTAGTTTCTGTCAGCCTTTGAAATTTAACTCGGTTCAACATAAAACTTGAACCTCAGTGTCTGAGCTCTCCAAGTGTTACCAAAAACTCATCTTCATTATTATGTCATGAACAAAACAAAATAAGCTGTTATTCGTTTTATCATACTTTTAAACTTGTATTGAATTCAGTACTTTTTCAGAAGAGAGAACGAGACGATGTTACTAATTTTATTTAACTAAAATAAATGGTTTATAACCACAGCTGTACCTTGTCAATAAAACCAGTTTAATAGCTTGAGGCATTGTTTCTTTGCTAGGCTGGTACTTGTAAACTGAACGTCTCTAAGAATGTAAAAGTTATGATATACATATATTTTTCTTGTTCCATACAGACAGTTCATGAAGAGAAAACTAGGAAATATTTTAGTGTGGCAGTAGTCATATTTATTTACATAGAATAATTCTAAGACTGTTGAGGTTATATGCATACTAACAGGCTGCAATTTGAAGGCAGTAGATTTAAATATCTTTTTTTTTTTTTTGCAAAAAAAATGCATTTGGGACTGGTATTTCTTCTAACAAAATGCACTACAACATATAATGGCAACTTTTTGTTTAAATTAGAACTATGTGAATCAATGTTTTACCACATAGACACGAATCTAGAGTTACTTCACAGGCAGGTAAATATATACATGATGGTATTTTGTTGAGAATCAGATTTGGGATTGAAATTAATATGTTCCTTGTATAGCTGACATCATTATTTATAAAACCCAAGACATTAGGGTACTGGCAATCACACTTGGGGTTGAGTTGGACTTTTTTCTTGTACTGTCAATTTTCATTACAATATACTAGGAAATGCAGTATCTGAATATTTGTAGTGCACAGCAAGGCATATGTTTGCATTTAGTCAGAACAATAACAATGATGATGTGGGTTAGTAAACTGGTGGTGGTTGTAGTGGGGAAAGCACCAGGGACCCATTTTGAAATGCCACCTCTAGTTAAGGGTACTGCCAAACAAATGTAAATTGTCTTAATAGTTTCATAGTTTCATAGTTTAGTACTAGGCTATCTGCCCTGGGGCATTTGTAAGCCTAGCCATAGTGATGTGGCTTTTGCCACCCCATGAAATGGTACAAAAATGCACAGAATAGATTTAGAATACTGCGCCTCTGTCTAGTAGTGACACAGTGAAGGTCCCCTTATATAATAGAATTAGTTTACTGTGCCCCTGTCTAGTAGAGACACAGATGTGACCCCTGGGGTAAACATACGGTCTCCCATCCCCTCATCAAGATTTCTCTTGAAGAGACTCAGTGAGGGGCTCTGCCTAACATGAACTGGGATCTTGTTCCAGAGCATGGGAAGCCTCTGGGTTATGAATCTATCCCTCCAGCATGTCCTATTCTTACTTGTGCCGAGGTTTAAGTCTTTAGCTCTCGTGGTTCTGATGGATTTGGATTTTTTGAGGTGGAGCATGTCCATCAGTTCCTGATTGGACATGGCCTTGTACATCAGGCAGAGATCACCTCTGAGCAGGCGGTATGCTGCTGAATAGAGCTGGAGTTTCTTTAGTCTGGCAGAATAAGACATATGTTGGAGACCCTTGATCCTCTTGGTGAGGTACTTTTGTGGTCTCTCCAGCTGTTGCAAATGCCGGGTGAGGTACATACCATATGGGGCATTGTACTCAATCATGGGTCTGATGAGGGAGGAGTATAGGGGTACAATGACATCCTTGGATCTGGATGTGAATCCCTTCATGATAAGGTGTGCAAGGTAGAATGTCTTTCTAACCACTTTGGCAACGTGGGTGTCAAATGAGAGGTCGCTGTCGACTTGGGTCCCTAGGTCCCTGATTACTTTTTCCGTACTCAGTGGGTTGCTGTCTATGTGATAATTTGTGGGTACTTTGTTTTTCCCAAAGGGGATGACTATACATTTTTGGCATTTAGTTTAAGGCCATGACTCCGGCACCAGTTGTCCGTTTCTGTGAGGCCTTTTTGTAGGATGTATGTGTCCGCTGGTGTGTCGACTATGGCACCTAGTTTGCAGTCATCTGTGAACTTTGTCAGCCACAACCCTCCCATGTTTGCTTTAACATCTGAGAAATAAATGCCGAACAAGAGAGGTCCCAGGACAGATCCCTGTGGGACACCACTTGTGACTGGCTTTGAGTCTGACATTGCTCCAGTGATTTTAACTTTATGGGTTCTGTCCTTTAGCCAGTTTGCAACCCATCTAGTGACATAAGGGTTTACATTTAAGCTGTTGAGCTTATCTATGATGCCTGAGTGGGGTATTGTGTCGAAGGCCTTAGCCAAGTCCAGGTAGGCTGTATGGACTGTTTTGCCCTCATCAATGGCTCTAGTGACTGTTTCGAAAAAGTCAACCAGGTTCAAAAGGCAGGATCTGCCCTTTACAAAGCCGAACTGGGTGGGGTCAAGTGTCTGTAGGTCCCCAATGTCTCTGTTTATGAGTTCCATAATGATTCTTTCCATAGCTTTGCAGACCAGGCTGGTTAAGCTTATGGGGCGGTAGTTCCCAGGGTCTGTAGAGGCACCCCCCTTTGTGGAGTGGGACCACTGTTGCTGTACGCCAGTGTTCAGGTACATATCCTGTAGTAAGGCTAAGGTTAAATACCATTTTTATGTGCAGGTTTAGCTCCTCTTGGAGTTCACGTAGCACGCAACCCAGGATACCGTCAGGTCCCATTGATTTTTAGCTTTGCTGAGGGTGGCTCTCACCTGGACATCTGAGATGACAGGGAGATTACATTCAGCTGGGATAAGTATTTCTTCTTTTGGGGGTGAGGGAGGGGAGACATTTGCACTGAACCTGTCAGCCAGAATGTTGGCAATATCTGTGGGTTCAGTGTATTTTTTGTTGTTGTGAACTAACTCTGAGCATATCTGAGGGTTTCCGCCCAGGTTTCTAACATAGCTGAAGAAGGCTTTGTGTTTATCTTTAGTGTCCTTAGCGATTTTTCTCTCAAAGTTGGCCTTGGATGTTTTTATGAGAGAACGTAGTTTTCTGCTAGTGTTGATCAGAGATGTCTTCCCTTTATGGGATTTTGCTCTGTCGTGCAGTAGCTTCCTTCTTTTGTTATACAATTTGTTAATGGCTGAGGTCCACCAGACAGGACGCTTGCCTTTGGTGGAGAGGGACTTGGATTTATTTGGGATTGCATGATCCATGCATTTTTGGAGATGTCCATAGAAAGCATTTTTGAAGGAGTCAGCATTGTGGGATGTGGTATCCACTGGCCCAGTGGGCTTAAAGGATACCATCTCAGTCTTAAGAAGAGTGAAGTCTGCTTTTGAGAAGTTTTTCACTGTGGTCTTTTGTGCTGGGGGTGGAGGTGGGATATGTATATCCAGGGTGATTAGTTTGTGGTCAGATCTCACTAGTGAGGGGTATACCTCCGGTGTGGAGCATTTTGTCCCCATGTTTGTGATTATCAGGTCTAGTATATTATCTCCCCTAGTGGGAGAGGTGACTAGTTGTTCCAGTGCATTTGAATTTATGAATTCCAGGAACCTTTGGGCTAGAGTGTTAGGGTTAGAATAATGTACCCAATCTAGGTTAGGGTAGTTGAAGTCTCCCAGTATGATGGTATTTTGTGATACATTAGTATCCTCCAATGTCTTCAGGAAGGATGAGTGGGGTTCCTGAGATTGGGAGGGTGGTCTGTAACATGCTACCAGTTGTATAGCAGTTTTGCCTATGGTTAGTTGCACCTGTATGGTCTCCGATGCTTCATGTGTTGCTACTAACCTGGAGGTGTGGGTGTCCTTGATGAATATGGACACTCCCCCTCCCTTTGTGGTTCGGCCCGGGTTTTGGGGCTGAAAAGCATGATACGAGGTATAGCCTGGTAGCGCTGGGGTGCTCTCAGGAGCCTTGAACCAGGTTTCAGTTACTGCACAGACGTCGATGTTCTCCATACTGAGGAGTGAATCGAGTGCCTGCATCTTGAGATTTAGACTTCTGGCGTTGAGCAGCATTACCCTTAGTTTTTTTCCATTTTTGTTTTCTAAGGAGGTGGGTTTGTCTTTTGAGCCTTGCCTAAAAAAGGCACTATGGGGGTGGCAAGAGCCTTAGCCAATATCCGGAAGCCCAGTGGTGACAGGTGCAAGCCGTCCCTTGCAAAGCAGCGTGGCTTGTCCAACATGTCATCCCAGGCAGACAGACATTAGATCCCCTTAGAATGACACCAGTACTTGAGCCAATTATTAAAGCTGATCATCTTGTCTTTGTATTGTGGCATCATTCTTGGTGAGGGCAAGATGCTGCTCAAGGTCAGGGTCATACCAGCATGGGCTACATAATCAGAGGGCTCCTCTATGTCTCTTTTCATGTAGTCCAGGGAGGTACGTCTCAGGTCATTCACGCCAGCATGGACAATGACGGAGCCATATTTGTACTTGCTTTGGAGTGTCCTGAGTGTGTGTGTGTGTTATGCGGTGGATCCTAGCTCCCGATAGGCAGCTCACAGTCACCCTCTCCTTGTTCAGCCTGGTAAGCAGGACATCAGTGTGTCTGACTATAGAGTCACCTATTACTAGTGTATCAGGCATGGTGTTTGGCCTTAAGGGCTGTGATTGATTGACACACTGATTTATTGAAGTATGTGTTGCATGTGTTTTGTTTTGAGGTGGTGGATTTTTGGATGTCTGCTTTGGGAGCCTCTGTTGTTTTGGTAAGTTTTTTATTAGAGTCTCCGAGTATGTCTTTGTGTTTTTATGTGTTTGGTATGCAGTTGTGGTAGGTCTATGTGGGACTGGGTTTGTTGTGTGTGTGGTTACCATCTCCTCCTGTCTGGTCATGCCAGCCCTGAGTTGAGAGAGTTTAGCCTCCAGTTTGGCTATATAGTTGCATCTCTCACATGTATTTGTGTTTGTTGGGAGGAGGAGAGGGTTGTCTGTGTACATGAGACAATTGTAGCATTGTCTCAAGATACCCAGATTAACCAGCTGAACTGGAGAGGACGCCAGTAATCTACCACTCTACATGCTAGAACAGTATAAGGGAGTGCTGTGACTTTAAGGGAAGTGGATATTCACAGAGGTGGTAGGTGGATGTAGTGCTTACTTAGTATGAGTGCTTACTTAGTAGAGAAGTTTTGAGAACAAGTGCTAGGCTTATAATATAGCGAGTAGTCTGATTATACTAAGAGTAGAGCTTCCTTAAGGGAAAATTTGAAGAGCAGACTTGGCGGAGCCAGAAGAAGTTTAACCTAGTTTAACCGGTGCTGAGCTATGTGCACAACCGTGCAAAGCTGTGCAAAAGCGGATTTTAAACAGGGAACTTCAAAAGAGCTAGAAATGGTTCAAAACAACCAATTACTACAGCTCTTGTGCTGAGGTCACTTCCTACAGGGACAGTATAGGCTGCTCAAGGCTCCCCACTCTCACTGGTGAGCAAAGAAACTTCCTTCTATCCAAGTAAGGTAATGGACAACACAGGAACTACACCACAGCCCAGAATACAGCAGAGCCTGTAAACTGGTCTAAACTAGTCGAGGAGAGGCGGGAAAACAAGGATTATTTTTTTGTTTTTTTTGTTTTTAGATAGAAACACACAGAAAATGCAGAAACAGTAATAAATCAGTTACACAGGCTAGCACACTTTAGTGGGCAGCCTCAACAGTTAAATTAAACAAACAAACAAACAAACTTTCGATCAAATTCGACTAAAATGTAACTTTAAGTGCAGATATTAAATAATGCAGCAAACAGCTAAAAAACAGTTTAAGCTTGTTTAGGGTAAGCTAGAGAAGGTATTTCAAGTAAAAAAAACAGCAAAGATACTTAAATCCAGAAAGTAGTCGCTTTTCTGAGTTCTCTGTAGCTAGGACCACTCTGCAGGACCATGAGGAGCTTGTCTGAGTAGTATAGCTAGAAAAAAACTCCCAGAGGCGGATTTTAAACAGGGAACTTCAAAAGAGCTAGATATGGTCCAAAACAATCAATTACTACAGCTCTTGTGCTGAGGTCACTTCCTACAGGGACAGGTAGGCTGCTCAAGGCTCCCCACTCCCACTGGTGAGCAAAGAAACTTCCCTCTATCCAAGTAAGGTAATGGACAACACAGGAACTACACCACAGCCCAGAATGCAGCAGAGCCTGTAAACTGGTCTAAACTAGTCGAGGAGAGGCGGGAAAACAAGGATTATTTTTTTTGTTTTTAGATAGAAACACACAGAAAATGCAGAAACAGTAATAAATCAGTTACACAGGCTAGCACACTTTAGTGGGCAGCCTCAACAGTTAAATTAAACAAACAAACAAACAAACAAACTTTCAATCAAATTCGACTAAAATGTAACTTTAAGTGCAGATATTAAATAATGCAGCAAACAGCTAAAAAAACAGTTTAAGCTTGTTTAGGGTAAGCTAGAGAAGGTATTTCAAGTAAAAAAACAGCAAAGATACTTAAATCCAGAAAGTAGTCACTTTTCTGACTTCTCTGTAGATAGGACCACTCTGCAGGACCACAAGGAGCTTGTCTGAGTAGTATAGCCAGAAAAAAACGCCCAGAGGCGGATTTTAAACAGGGAACTTCAAAAGAGCTATAAATTGTCCAAAACAACCAATTACTACAGCTCTTGTGCTGAGGTCACTTCCTACGGGGACAGGTAGGCTGCTCAAGGCTCCCCACTCCCACTGGTGAGCAAAGAAACTTCCTTCTATCCAAGTAAGGTAACAGACAACACAGGAACTACACCACAGCCTAGAATATAGCAGAGCCTGTAAATTGGTCTAAACTATTCGAGGAGAGGCGGGAAAACAAGGATTATTTTTTTGTTTTTTTTTGTTTTTAGATAGAAACACACAGAAAATGCAGAAACAGTGATAAATCAGTTACACAGGCTAGCACACTTTAGTGGGCAGCCTCAACAGTTAAATTAAACAAACAAACAAACAAACTTTCGATCAAATTCGACTAAAATGTAACTTTAAGTGCAGATATTAAATAATGCAGCAAACAGCTAAAAAACAGTTTAAGCTTATTTAGGGTAAGCTAGAGAAGGTATTTCAAGTAATAAAACAGCAAAGATACTTAAATCCAGAAAGTAGTCACTTTTCTGAGTTCTCTGTAGCTAGGACCACTCTGCAGGACCACGAGGAGCTTGTCTGAGTAGTATAGCCAGAAAAAAATGCCCAGAGGCGGATTTTAAACAGGGAACTTCAAAAGAGCTAGAAATGGTCCAAAACAACCAATTACTACAGATCTTGTGCTGAGGTCATTTCCTACAGGGACAGGTAGGCTGCTCAAGGCTCCCCACTCCCACTGGTGAGCAAAGAAACTTCCCTCTATCCAAGTAAGGTAATGGACAACACAGGAACTACACCACAGCCCAGAATACAGCAGAGCCTGTAAATTGGTCTAAACTAGTCGAGGAGAGGCGGGAAAACAAGGATTATTTTTTTTGTTTTTAGATAGAAACACACAGAAAATGCAGAAACAGTGATAAATCAGTTACACAGGCTAGCACACTTTAGTGGGCAGCCTCAACAGTTAAATTAAACAAACAAACAAACTTTCGATCAAATTCGACTAAAATGTAACTTTAAGTGCAGATATTAAATAATGCAGCAAACAGCTAAAAAACAGTTTAAGCTTGTTTAGGGTAAGCTAGAGAAGGTATTTCAAGTAAAAAACAGCAAAGATACTTAAATCCAGAAAGTAGTCACTTTTCTGAGTTCTCTGTAGCTAGGACCACTCTGCAGGACCACGAGGAGCTTGTTTGAGTAGTATAGCCAGAAAAAAACGCCCAGAGGCGGATTTTAAACAGGGAACTTCAAAAGAGCTAGAAATGGTCCAAAACAACCAATTACTACAGCTCTTGTGCTGAGGTCACTTCCTACAGGGTCAGGTAAGCTGCTCAAGGCTCCCCACTCCCACTGGTGAGCAAAGAAACTTCCTTCTATCCAAGTAAGGTAATGGAAAACACAGGAACTACACCACAGCCCAGAATATAGCAGAGCCTGTAAACTGGTCTAAACTACTTGAGGAGAGGTGGGAAAACAAGGACTTTTTTGTTTTTTTTGTTTTTAGATAGAAACACACAGAAAATGCAGAAACAGTAATAAATCAGTTACACAGGCTAGCACACTTTAGTGGGCAGCCTCAACAGTTAAATTAAACAAACAAACAAACAAATTTTCGATCAAATTCGACTAAAATGTAACTTTAAGTGCAGATATTAAATAATGCAGCAGACAGCTAAAAAACAGTTTAACCTTGTTTAGGGTAAGCTAGAGAAGGGATTTCAAGTAAAAAACAGCAAAGATACTTAAATCCAGAAAGTAGTCGCTTTTCTGAGTTCTCTGTAGCTAGGACCACTCTGCAGGACCACGAGGAGCTTGTCTGAGTAGTATAGCCAGAAAAAAATGCCCAGAGGCGGATTTTAAACAGGGAACTTCAAAAGAGCTAGAAATGGTCCAAAACAACCAATTACTACAGCTCTTGTGCTGAGGTCACTTCCTACGGGGACAGGTAGGCTGCTCAAGGCTCCCCACTCCCACTGGTGAGCAAAGAAACTTCCTTCTATCCAAGTAAGGTAACAGACAACACAGGAACTACACCACAGCCTAGAATATAGCAGAGCCTGTAAATTGGTCTAAACTATTCGAGGAGAGGCGGGAAAACAAGGATTATTTTTTTGTTTTTTTTTGTTTTTAGATAGAAACACACAGAAAATGCAGAAACAGTGATAAATCAGTTACACAGGCTAGCACACTTTAGTGGGCAGCCTCAACAGTTAAATTAAACAAACAAACAAACTTTCGATCAAATTCGACTAAAATGTAACTTTAAGTGCAGATATTAAATAATGCAGCAAACAGCTAAAAAAACAGTTTAAGCTTATTTAGGGTAAGCTAGAGAAGGTATTTCAAGTAATAAAACAGCAAAGATACTTAAATCCAGAAAGTAGTCACTTTTCTGAGTTCTCTGTAGCTAGGACCACTCTGCAGGACCACGAGGAGCTTGTCTGAGTAGTATAGCCAGAAAAAAATGCCCGGAGGTGGATTTTGAACAGGAAACTTCAAAAGAGCTAGAAATGGTCCAAAACAAAAAATTACTACAGCTCTTGTGCTGAGGTCACTTCCTACAGGGACAGGTAGGCTGCTCAAGGCTCCCCACTCCCACTGGTGAGCAAAGAAACTTCCTTCTATCCAAGTAAGGTAATGGACAACACAGGAACTACACCACAGCCCAGAATACAGCAGAGCCTGTAAACTGGTCTAAACTAGTCGAGGAGAGGCGGGAAAACAAGGATTATTTTTTTGTTTTTTTTGTTTTTAGATAGAAACACACAGAAAATGCAGAAACAGTAATAAATCAGTTACACAGGCTAGCACACTTTAGTGGGCAGCCTCAACAGTTAAATTAAACAAACAAACAAACTTTCGATCAAATTCGACTAAAATGTAACTTTAAGTGCAGATATTAAATAATGCAGCAAACAGCTAAAAAACAGTTTAAGCTTGTTTAGGGTAAGCTACAGAAGGTATTTCAAGTAAAAAAAACAGGAAAGATACTTAAATCCAGAAAGTAGTCACTTTTCTGAGTTCTCTGTAGCTAGGACCACTCTGCAGGACCACGAGGAGCTTGTTTGAGTAGTATAGCCAGAAAAAAACGCCCAGAGGCGGATTTTAAACAGGGAACTTCAAAAGAGCTAGAAATGGTCCAAAACAACCAATTACTACAGCTCTTGTGCTGAGGTCACTTCCTACAGGGTCAGGTAAGCTGCTCAAGGCTCCCCACTCCCACTGGTGAGCAAAGAAACTTCCTTCTATCCAAGTAAGGTAATGGAAAACACAGGAACTACACCACAGCCCAGAATACAGCAGAGCCTGTAAACGGGTCTAAACTAGTCAAGGAGAGGCGGGAAAACAAGGATTATTTTTTTGTTTTTTTTGTTTTTAGATAGAAACACACAGAAAATGCAGAAACAGTAATGAATCAGTTACACAGGCTAGCCCACTTTAGTGGGCAGCCTCAACAGTTAAATTAAACAAACAAACAAATTTTCGATCAAATTCGACTAAAATGTAACTTTAAGTGCAGATATTAAATAATGCAGCAAACAGCTAACAAACAGTTTAACCTTGTTTAGGGTAAGCTAGAGAAGGGATTTCAAGTAAAAAACAGCAAAGATACTTAAATCCAGAAAGTAGTTGCTTTTCTGAGTTCTCTGTAGCTAGGACCACTCTGCAGGACCACGAGGAGCTTGTCTGAGTAGTATAGCCAGAAAAAAATGCCCAGAGGCGGATTTTAAACAGGGAACTTCAAAAGAGCTAGAAATGGTCCAAAACAACCAATTACTACAGCTCTTGTGCTGAGGTCACTTCCTACAGGGACAGGTAGGCTGCTCAAGGCTCCCCACTCCCACTGGTGAGCAAAGAAACTTCCTTCTATCCAAGTAAGGTAATGGACAACACAGGAACTACACCACAGTGCAGAATATAGCAAAGCCTGTAAACTGGTCTAAACTAGTCGAGGAGAGGCAGGAAAACAAGGAATATTTTTTTTTTTTGTTTTTAGATAGAAACACACAGAAAATGCAGAAACAGTAATAAATCAGTTACACAGGCTAGCACACTTTAGTGGGCAGCCTCAACAGTTAAATTAAACAAACAAACAAATTTTCGATTAAATTCGACTAAAATGTAACTTTAAGTGCAGATATTAAATAATGCAGCAAACAGCTAAAAAACAGTTTAAGCTTGTTTAGGGTAAGCTACAGAAGGTATTTCAAGTAAAAAAAACAGGAAAGATACTTAAATCCAGAAAGTAGTCACTTTTCTGAGTTCTCTGTAGCTAGGACCACTCTGCAGGACCACGAGGAGCTTGTTTGAGTAGTATAGCCAGAAAAAAACGCCCAGAGGCGGATTTTAAACAGGGAACTTCAAAAGAGCTAGAAATGGTCCAAAACAACCAATTACTACAGCTCTTGTGCTGAGGTCACTTCCTACAGGGACAGGTAAGCTGCTCAAGGCTCCCCACTCCCACTGGTGAGCAAAGAAACTTCCTTCTATCCAAGTAAGGTAATGGAAAACACAGGAACTACACCACAGCCCAGAATATAGCAGAGCCTGTAAACTGGTCTAAACTAGTCAAGGAGAGGCGGGAAAACAAGGATTATTTTTTTGTTTTTTTTGTTTTTAGATAGAAACACACAGAAAATGCAGAAACAGTAATGAATCAGTTACACAGGCTAGCCCACTTTAGTGGGCAGCCTCAACAGTTAAATTAAACAAACAAACAAACAAACTTTCGATCAAATTCGACTAAAATGTAACTTTAAGTGCAGATATTAAATAATGCAGCAAACAGCTAAAAAATAGTTTAAACTTGTTTAGGGTAAGCTAGAGAAGGTATTTCAAGTAAAAAAACAGCAAAGATACTTAAATCCAGAAAGTAGTCACTTTTCTGAGTTCTCTGTAGCTAGGACCACTTTGCAGGACCACGAGGAGCTTGTCTGAGTAGTATAGCCAGAAAAAAATGCCCAGAGGCGGATTTTAAACAGGGAACTTCAAAAGAGCTAGAAATGGTCCAAAACAACCAATTACTACAGCTCTTGTGCTGAGGTCACTTCCTACAGGGACAGGTAGGCTGCTCAAGGCTCCCCACTCCCACTGGTGAGCAAATAAACTTCCTTCTATCCAAGTAAGATAATGGAAAACACAGGAACTACACCACAGCCCAGAATATAGCAGAGCCTGTAAACTGGTCTAAACTACTTGAGGAGAGGTGGGAAAACAAGGACTTTTTTGTTTTTTTTGTTTTTAGATAGAAACACACAGAAAATGCAGAAACAGTAATAAATCAGTTACACAGGCTAGCACACTTTAGTGGGCAGCCTCAACAGTTAAATTAAACAAACAAACAAATTTTCGATCAAATTCGACTAAAATGTAACTTTAAGTGCAGATATTAAATAATGCAGCAAACAGCTAAAAAACTGTTTAAGCTTGTTTAGGGTAAGCTAGAGAAGGGATTTCAAGTAAAAAACAGCAAAGATACTTAAATCCAGAAAGTAGTCGCTTTTCTGAGTTCTCTGTAGCTAGGACCACTCTGCAGGACCACGAGGAGCTTGTCTGAGTAGTATAGCCAGAAAAAAACGCCCAGAGGCGGATTTTAAACAGGGAACTTCAAAAGAGCTAGAAATGGTCCAAAACAACCAATTACTACAGCTCTTGTGCTGAGGTCACTTCCTACAGGGACAGGTAGGCTGCTCAAGGCTCCCCACTCCCACTGGTGAGCAAAGAAACTTCCCTCTATCCAAGTAAGGTAATGGACAACACAGGAACTACACCACAGTGCAGAATACAGCAGAGCCTGTAAACTGGTCTAAACTAGTCGAGGAGAGGTGGGAAAACAAGGATTAATTTTTTTGTTTTTTTGTTTTTAGATAGAAACACACAGAAAATGCAAAAACAGTAATAAATCAGTTACACAGGCTAGCACACTTTAGTGGGCAGCCTCAACAGTTAAATTAAACAAACAAACAAATTTTCGATCAAATTCGACTAAAATGTAACTTTAAGTGCAGATATTAAATAATGCAGCAAACAGCTAAAAAACAGTTTAAGCTTGTTTAGGGTAAGCTACAGAAGGTATTTCAAGTAAAAAAAACAGGAAAGATACTTAAATCCAGAAAGTAGTCACTTTTCTGAGTTCTCTGTAGCTAGGACCACTCTGCAGGACCACGAGGAGCTTGTTTGAGTAGTATAGCCAGAAAAAAACGCCCAGAGGCGGATTTTAAACAGGGAACTTCAAAAGAGCTAGAAATGGTCCAAAACAACCAATTACTACAGCTCTTGTGCTGAGGTCACTTCCTACAGGGACAGGTAAGCTGCTCAAGGCTCCCCACTCCCACTGGTGAGCAAAGAAACTTCCTTCTATCCAAGTAAGGTAATGGAAAACACAGGAACTACACCACAGCCCAGAATACAGCAGAGCCTGTAAACGGGTCTAAACTAGTCAAGGAGAGGCGGGAAAACAAGGATTATTTTTTTGTTTTTTTTGTTTTTAGATAGAAACACACAGAAAATGCAGAAACAGTAATGAATCAGTTACACAGGCTAGCCCACTTTAGTGGGCAGCCTCAACAGTTAAATTAAACAAACAAACAAACAAACTTTCGATCAAATTCGACTAAAATGTAACTTTAAGTGCAGATATTAAATAATGCAGCAAACAGCTAAAAAAACAGTTTAAGCTTGTTTAGGGTAAGCTAGAGAAGGTATTTCAAGTAAAAAAACAGCAAAGATACTTAAATCCAGAAAGTAGTTGCTTTTTTGAGTTCTCTGTATCTAGGACCACTCTGCAGGACCATGAGGAGCGTGTCTGAGTTGTCTTGATTCTGTTAAGAAGCTTTTGTGTAGGTACAAGTGTTGAATTTGCAAGACTTCATCAGGTGTGGCTTTGCTCAGAATAATTAGATCTTGAAAGAAATGCCAGAGAGATGCCAGAGACTGAACTAATTAGCATTTGATGTGTGTAACTAATGCTGTAATGTTCAGTTATAGTTAGAATTTTCTTTGGACTTTTTCACTGCTGCTTTGATGAATGTTAAGAATGAAGATAGTAATAAAGCATTCTTTACTGAACATCATATATTGTTATGAGTAAATGAGACTACAGAAATAAACAATGTCTAATGAGCAGCACATCACACTGAGACTGAACAAATATCAAGTGGGCCTGCCAGTGTCTGCCACAGAAGGGAAGTGCCAGAAAATGATGGAAGTCAATCTTGAGGAAGACGTGCTTCAGCTGTGAAACCAGCAACAACATCTACAAGAGCTACAGAGCAGAATACAAAGAAGGGACTCAAGTGTAAATGGTGGGCGGGCTTCCAGGTTCTGTTTTTAAAGGCACATGAGGTTTTTTTGTTGTAGTTTATACCTGACAAGAGGAAAAAAAAAACAATCATAAGAGAAACAGACTAGAAGGCAGTGTTAGAAAAGATGAAAGAGGGTTTTGTTCTACTATTAAGTCAAAAACTCACCATAAAGTATCCTAAAGTCCATTCAGCAGACTTGTTGGATCCTGGCAAAACATAGGATCATAGGAGGTTACTAGGCTAATGACCCTAGGGTCCTTACAAACCTAGCCACGTTTTACCCTTATTTTCATGATGAGCATCTATCACCCCTGTTCAAGAGGGACATAGGTGGAACCCCTAGGGTGACTTTATGGTTACCAATCCAATCATCCAGATTGCATTTGAAGAGGGCCAATGAATTGTTCTGCTGAACATGAAGCGGGAGTCTGTTCCAAAGGTGTGGTAACCTCTGGGAGACAAATCTACCAATCCAGCAGGTTCTATTAATGTCACATACCAGGTTAAGAGCATCAGAGCGAGTAATCCATGTACCATTTGACTTATGGATATGCAGCATTTCCAATAAAGCAGGGTCAAAGACTGCCTTATATGCAAGGCAGAGATCACCGGGTCTAGTTCACGTTGTTGTAAGCCGACAATATCGAATACGATATTGTCGGCATGACAATGTCAAAAGTCCAGAACATCATGCAGGTAAATGGAAATTTCCATAAGGGGGAGATTTCCATTTACCTCAATGTAGTGTGGTCTCAGAGTTAGTATATTTAAGTAGGGGTGTGTGGGGGATGCAGGGGGGCTCATCCCCCTGCCTACGCTAGTTACTTTTTTTTGTAGTGATTTACTTTTTTTTACGTTATTCGAAATTTTACTACTTTGATCAATAAAGTTCGACCTTTATTGATTCGATGTAGTAAAATTTCGATAACGTGATATAGATGCAAGATCACCTCTGAGTAGTCTGTATGAAACAGAATAAAGTAACAGTGATTTCAGATGATCTTCATAGGACACATTCTGAAGACCTTGAATTTTCCTTGTGAGGAACCTTTGTGGTCCCTCCAATTGCTGCAGGTGCTTGGAAAGGTACATACCAAAAGGGGCATTATACTCAATTATTGACTTGACATAATTTGGGGATTCTATGGCCACTCCCAGTTTGCAGTCATCAGCAAACCTTTTCAGCCACAGACCTTTAGTTTTATCTTGCACTTCAGAGAAGTAGATTCAAAACAGTAGAGGTTACAGGACTGATCCCTGTGGAACACCACTGGTTACAGGTCTACTGCTGGAGGTGGATTCCCTTATTCTGGCTATGTGTGTTCTGTCAGTGAGCCAGTTGGTGACCCATCTAATGATATTTGGGTTGATACCTAACTGAGTGAGTTTGTCAATTATGCCTGAGTAGGGGATAGTATCAAAAGTCTTGGCTAAGTCTAGGTAGGCAGTATGCACAGATTTCCCCTCATCAAGGGCTTTGGTGACAGTCTCGAAGAAGTCCACCAGGTTTAACAGGCATGGTCTCCCTTTTGAGAAATCCAAATTGAGTAGGGTCAGGTATTTGGAGATTACCACTATATTTGCTGATAAGGTTCATGATGATTCTCTCCATGGCCTTGCAGATAAAGCTAGTCAGGCTAATAGGTCTATAGTTCCTGGGGTCAGTGGAAGCACCACCTTTGTGCAAGGGGATAATGGTGGCCTTTTTCCATTCAGCTGGGATGAAGCCAGTGCTTAGGCTATGAGTGAAAAGAGGACCTGATGGCATTGATAATTCTTGTTTGAGCCTGTGATGTCTGGCTGATATCCCACCAGAACACCACCAATAATGTGACATTCCCCCAATTAAAACCTGGGTCAATAATTAAGGAGCCTCAATTCTCACCACTGACTCCAGTGTGGGAGCATCACAGAAAACATCAGAGCACCAAGCACACACAAGTAAAATTCCACAATTTCCCTTAACAGCACAACAGGAACATGCCCTCTTTTCCACATTCCACCCCAAATATAATCCATTATATACACTTCATAGCAATGTGTTGCAGTTCAAGACCTCTGACTCACTCACACTCAAAATAAATTCAAATCTCACACACACACACTTATAGGAAGTCTGACACAGATTTCCCACTGTGCTCCCTCCCAATACAAAAGTTAATGCTGCCAGAGTCAGACAGGTCTACACACCCTTCAAAAGGTGATCAATTATTAAAAATTAAGTATCAAAATAAATGATAGCCATGACCAGAAACAGCCTGTTGTTTGAGGAGTGTCTCAGAGTATCAAACAGGTATAAATACTCTTTAATCTCTAAAGAGCACACTGATTGTCCAGCCACAATGTAAAGTAATAAAAAATTAAAGTAAAGTGATTACAAGAATGTAAATCGATAGCTTTCAATAAACAGCAGAATTCAATCACCCGAAATATAAAATTAAACTGTAGAATACAAGTCCATCATTTTAGAAAAACTCTATCTAAATAACTAAACTTTCCTAATTCAACTAGAGAGTACTGTCTTTGACCTAATCTAAAACCTAACAGAAGGCAAAGGCAGACAAAGTTTTTGATGAGTCCTTTTTGTGGGAATCCATTGACTGCAACTCTTCACTAACTGCTGCTCTTCACAAACTGCTCAGCACTGTAACTAACTGTAGCAGCCTCTTTTATATAGTCCAGGTTAACAGTCTCAACTATCTTATTTTAAAAATAACAGTCAGCTGTTTTAAAAAAAGTTATTTTTCCTGTAAATCAGCTGTTCAAATAATCACCTAGCAAACAGGAACATTCTATTGACATCACCTACGGTTCAGCTAATTCTCTACAGACAGTTTGTATTTTAGAATCTCTCTCATAAACATGTGAAATTAGAAATGCATCAAAAGACTGACAGATTCTTTAAACATTTAGTATAAGCAGGGAGATACATTTTAAAAACTTAATTTACATTTTCACAATTAGACATGCTGGCATACAAGTTTCTTGAGGAGCTTGTTTTGGTCCTATCAGGTATGGTTGAGTCAATACAGTTGTTCAGATGTTTGTATAAAACATTTGTGTAGAACTTGGCATAGTTGCCATTTCCATCTGAGGGGGAGGTGCAGTGAAGCTATTTATACCATCCCGTTAGAGGTTATAATCTGCTTTGGAGAAGTTTTTTTCAGTTTAGTTGGTGCTGGGGGGGGGGGTCAGGAGTGATAGTAACTTCAAACGACACTGATTAATGGTCAGATCTCACCAGGGAAGACCTTACAATGGGGGTGCTACAGTGGTTCCCCCATATTGTTAAACACCAGATCCAGGATGTTGCCACCCCTTGTGGGGGTGTCAATTAGCTGGTCCAAGAACTGGAGTTAATGATGTTGAGGAACCATTGGGCAAGTGAGTTTGAGCATGAGTAATTTACCCAGTCAATGGATGGGTAGTTAAAGTGACCCAAAACCATGGTGCTGGGATGTATCTTGATAGACTCAAGCAGATCCAAACAGGCAGATTGGGTGTCCTGATTCATGGAGGTGGTCCTGTAGTTGGCAATAACTTGAATAGGTATCCTACCAACAGTTAATTGCACCTGAAGTATCTCCAGGGAATCATACTGTCTAACCAATCTGGAGGTGTATTTATCTTTAATGAATACTGGTACACCACCTCCTTTAGTTTTCACACCATCAGTTTGTAGTCTGAACGTGTGGAATAGGGTGTAGCCCAGTATGACTGGGTTGCTCTCCACAGCCTTGAACCAGGTCTCCATGACTACACAAATGTCTGTGTTCCAAGGTGAGGACTGCTTCCCGTGAATGCAGTTTCACATTAAGACTCCTATCATTTAACAGCAAAACCTTGAGGCTGTTCTTAGATGAAGTTCTTATATTGGGAATTTTGTCCTTGAGACACTGCCTAAATATGGCAGTATGGGGGTGGCAAGAGCCTTGGCCAGTAGCCAAAATCCCAGGGGTGACAGATGAAGACCATCTCTGTCTGGCAAAGCATTGAAGTCTGTCAATCATGTTATCCCAGGCTGACAGATACTGTATCCCCTTGGAATGATACCAGAAACTAAGCCAATTACTGAAGTCAATCATTTTCTGTTTGTATTGAGGCATCATCCTAGGTGAAGGTAAAATGCTGCTTAAGGCTCAGGACATACCAGCCTGAGACACACAGTCCGAGAGCTCAGTCATGTCTCTTTTTATGTAGTCCAGAGAGGTACATCTCAAGTCATTCACATCAAGATGGACTGTGACAGAGTCATAACAGTAGCTATTGAGAGACTTGAGTGCATGTGTGATATGCCAGATCCTGGCACCTGACAGACAGCTGACATGACCTTCTCCTTATCCAGCCTGGTGAGAGAGACATCTGTGTGTCTCACGATGGAATCACCTAAGACTAATATGTTTGATTTTTGTGTTTTACCTTAAGGGTTTGACAGGTGAGACACTGGTATGTGAGCTATTATATGTACTGTGTTCTGCAAAGGATGTATTATGTGTAGTGTGCTTGTGAACAGGTGAAGCAAAATGACTACATCCTGTAACCCATTATTAGACATCACAGTATATGACAACACAGTCTGAGCAAGCAAAATGCATAAGGCCCCTGTTAAAGATACATGACATCTGCAAGATGTGAGCCACAACAAAAAGTTTCAACATCTCAGAGATGTAAGAGTGTTCAGCAGGACTGACAACTTTCAGGGACACATCAGAGGAGCAGATGCATGTGCCATATATCACCTTCCAAGGAAATAAAGAATGACTAATATGTGGTTATAACATTTCATTCTCAATAACAGATGTGAGACCACATCTGTCTACTGAGATACACTGTATTACATACTGCAGACAATATTTAAAAAAAAGAGAGATGAGAGATGGAATAGAAAACAGGTTGAGATTTTCTACCCATAAGAGTATTATTATAGAAATAGCACAACTTCTACTCTGTAGCTATACATATATCCACTCCCATAAACTAGAGGAAAGTCTAATGTCTTTGGAATACATTGAAGATGACTATATTACACTAGAATTATTCTAGTCCTGCACAGCACTACTGAAACAAAGTTTTTCAAACTGCACATTCAGCTAACTTTACTTCAGCATTATGAAAATCTGCCATCTAGTTCTGTCATAGAGACATGTTTCTGGCAAAATTTAAGTCTTGCTATGTATAAAAGAAAATGTTCCAGCATTTTCAGTAACATGTCAGTGGTTACGCTATGGACAGTGGTTTTCAACCTGGTTACTATATTTGGGTATTACATATGTCAGGCACCTGCAGGCTAAGTATAACTAGATATAGCTTTATTTAAGTGTTTTCAGTGATAGTGGCTGCCTTATTTGTACTCTGTTTCACACAGGTTTGCTACCCCTTTCCCTCTTACTGGTCTTGCTTATGTTATTTTTAAATAAACTGATAGCTTAACAGAAGCATTTCATCTTTCTTTAGTTCCTATATTTATCTCCTCAAGAAAACTTACAAACTTATATATTTCATGTTTATTCTTACTGAAACTTGAAGCACTTTTACTTAATCCAGTTTGATTTTTTTTCTACTTTATTACCAGTTTTGATGTTATCATATGTGCCTGAAGCTATTTTCCAATTTGACCATCACACACTAGTCTTGTGGACAGGATTGGTCCTCCAGAGTCAATAGCGAAGAGGATCCTAGGCCTTAAACACATGCCCTACATGGACAGACTAAAACAAAACTCCAGCTATACTGCGCTGGAATAGACTTCCCATACATGTCAAGCAGAGCACCTCACTGGCCCACTTCAAGAGAAATCTTAATGAGTGGATGGGAAATAGAAAGTTCATCCTGGGGATCACTCCAGTGGCTCTACTTGATAGAGGCACTGGGAACTAACGTCGGGTGGCACGATGCCAAGGCACTTCTATGGGCTAGCCTTGTAAAGGCTCCAGGGCCATTAGCCTAATACACACCCATGAACCTTTGAAATAAACTGCTATCAGTGCTTAGAGAATGAGCAACCTACAGATCACACCCTAATTGGAGAATGAACATTCTCCAACTGGGTGTTAATCTACAGGTAACGGCAGATGAAAAATGAGTCTGCCACTTTACGGCATCATATCAAGCTGCCTTGGAGTTCAGACTGAAAGTAATTAAACAGTCACCATTATTTTACGCTCACTAAGCAGCACTTCTGCTGTTTAGTGAGTGTAAAATATAAAAGGAAAGAAGACAAAAAATAAAAAGTGTGTGTGTGTGTGTGTGTGTGTGTGTGTGTGTGTGTGTGTGTGTGTGTGTGTGTGTGTGTGTGTGTGTGAATGTATGCGTGCATGTGAGTGAGATAGAGTGATCAAGCAGTTATTTTACACTCGTTAAGTGGTGCTTTTGCTGTTTAGCAGGTGTAAAAGAATAAATGAAACCGTAAAAAGTGTGTGTGTATGTGTGTGCAAGTTTCTGTTTGCATGTGTGACTGAATGTGTGCATGAAAGCAGAAGAGACGTGTGTGTGTGTGTGTGTGTGTGTGTGTGTGTGTGTGTGTGTGTGTGTGTGTGTGTGTGAAATGTGAAGAGTGAGAGCGATTGAGTGAATCCTTGCAGCAGCAGCAGCTAAGAGGTTTGTGAACCTCTTGACCTCAACTCTAGTTATCTGGATAAGCCTAAAATAAATGGGGGACAAATCACAATATTTAAGAAGTTATTTATTATAAATCACAAAGTTATTTGAAAATTATGATTCATGTTAGCATGCAAGGTCTCATTTTCTGAAGTAGAGGTGTGTGTGTGTGTGTGTGTGTGTGTGTGTGTGTGTGTGTGTGTGTGTGTGCATACATAGCCGGCCTTAGTCATAGGTCAACTAGTTGGCCGCCTAGGGCGCTGCTCTAGCAGGGGCATTTTCCAGTAATCTGGATGTGTAGGTAGACCAGGATGGGGGCAGTGGGTGGTGCTGAGGGTGCACTGTGGAGACCTTTCGCCTAGGGCACCAGATGGCCAAAGGCTGGTCATGGGTGTGTGCGTGTGCATGTATGTGTAAGAGAGAGAGAGTGAGAATGACCACTAGCAGCAGCAGAAGTAAAGAAATTTGCATACCTCAGCTGAAGGAATCTGGATAAAGGCCAAAATACAGGGGAACAAAGGCTCATAAATAGGAACAGATTTAATTATTGCTCTTTTAAAAAAATTACAAACTTGCTTAAATAAAAGGATTTGTGTTAGCATTGTTAGCATAAATTTTCTGAAGGAAATAAAAGTCTGAAACTCAAATGTATGTCATTATTTAGTAACTTCTATCTCCAATGACTGGCAACAAACCAAATGTTTTAGTAAGGGACCAAGTATTATATTTTTGATGTAAAATGCTTCCTCCAAACGCCTTTAACATATGCTACAGCAAGTTTGAAACATTAGGTGGAGGAACTATTTTACATCAAAAATATAGGAAAAAAATAATATAGTAATAACAAAATAAATAAATAAGTAAAATACAGCAATTTTACAGACAGCCTATTCTCAAAGTGCAATAATGCCTCCAGTGTGTGTGTTATTGTAGAAATAACTCCCTTCCAGGGGTGTAGAGGCCCTCCTCCTGCAGCATTCTGCCTCAGAACACCCCTGGGTGGGCATTATTTCCACAATCATTTAAAAAAAAAATGAACAAGCACAGGAATCTGTCTAGTCCCAACTTCACCACCGAGAAAAAAATAAAAAAAACAAACAAAACTGGTAGTCTTAAAACTTCATTGATGAGCTCAAAAATTAGCTCAGTCTCAATAATTTCCAATCAAGAAACCCAGGTAGTGTTCTAAAGCAACAAGGCTTTTATTCGTCACAGACCAGCGATCCTCAGTAACAAAAAATCAGAAATATTTTAACAATGTTAAACATATCATCTTTTATATACTTAAAAGTAGGTGTGGAAATGTACGTATTGTTTTAATTTTAAAAAAGCCTGTTTAGGGCAAACAGTATAAACAGGGTCATGAAAGTGCATTTTAGAATAAGTACCCACCCCACACACTACTACTGATTAGATCAAACTAACAGATTTTTGCATCAACATGTATCTTCTGAAGAACAGAAAGTATGAAACTTTAATGTTGGCATTATTTACAGAACATAAGCCTTAGTGGTTTACCAGAAAATCAAAAACATTACAAGTGACAGGGCAAAAATAAGAAGTGACATTGGGACAGTTGAGAGTTGTGATTGCAGAATGAAAAATAGAGTGCATGGCTTGGAAGATGAAAACCTTCCAGATGCACTATTGCAAAGGCAGCAGAGCTAGCAAAGAGAATGGATCAGAACCAGTTTTAAATGGATATTACACACACACACACACACACACACACACACACACACACACACACACACACACACGTCTTTACTTTTAAAACTGAGCACTACAGTTTGAATATCAGCAACTACTATTGTGCATACCTGTCTGAACCTATATGTATGTTTAGTTCCTCATCATACCTAATAAAAGAAACTGTACTGAGAACTACCTAGCCACTGGGAATTAGATATAATTGCTTGGTACAACTTTTGCTGAGGTGTAAGTATATTTTTTAATTTAATCTTCTTCATTCAACAGGATAGCACATTACTGCCTCATGGCTATTGGGTCACTGGTTTGGTACACAGCTGGGATATCTAGTAGTGGAGTCTGCATGTCCTATATGTTTACTGGATATTCCAGTTTCCTCCTACATCTGAAGGACATATTAAGTAAGTAAGTTAGAAGTCTTCTAAATTGTCTGTGTATGTGTGTGTGTGTATGTGATGGGCTGGAGTCCTATTCCAGAATTACTTCTCTCCCTTATGTCTGTTCATTGTCAGCACAGGGTCCTCCTTGTGACCCTGAATAGTATAAAGTAGGTATTGGAAAATTAATGAAAGTGAATTAATTCCCTCTTCTCTCTCACTGCCTGCCTGTCAGGTATCTCCTGTAAAAGAAGTCTCAGATGTAAATTAACAGATCGCTAAACATTTGGTAAAATAAATTGAATGTAATTAATGCTGATATTTTTCATCTGCATTTTGTCATTTATGTTTATCCATTCTAAATATATTTTTAGAGTACTATACACCTTAATTGATAGCAGGCTTTAGTGAGGAAGTACAGCTGTTAACTACAGTTTTGGAGAAATGATTCTCTAGAAACAGCCTAGCAGCATGGTTCACATGGAACAGAAACAGGATTGACTTCCCATTTCATTAATTCATGAATTTTGCTCTTTTTAAAGGATGACAGCCGACAGTGTCTAGTTTATTCAGATGCAGAAAAATTTGAATATAGGATAATGAAATGCAAAAAAAAAACAAACTTGCTTTCTTCAACTCAGAATGTAACAATGAGTAAAAAATAATCCACATTTATATTTGGTAGAAATGCACTATCCACACAACTGAGGGTGTTTCCCGAGTCCTTCATCACAGTCAAGTACCTTGAAATACAGACAGGAGGTGTCTGCTGCAGTAACGAAACACATCTAATCTTTGGCGATTACAATTAGCTGACCATCACGACATAATTAGGATGCAGTACCATGTTTATGCGGTTCTTCCACATAATTAGGGAACCTATTTTTGTAGAAAATATTAATGACACAGTAGAAGCACCACTAAAAAGTCATTAGGCTGAAAAGTAAGAATAAAAAAAATTACATATTTAGATGCAACACTCATATTATTATTACTTTGTTAATCATTTAGTAAATGTACATACTATGGCATCTTCTGAGCAATTTTTCACACTTTTTATTTTACTGTGGCAAACCCAGAGCAGAGAACATTTTTTTCTGATTCCTTTCCTCCAAACCCCACCTGACACAAAACTGTAATATAAACTTTTGAGAATTGTTACTGAATGGAGTAGATTACAATACTTTCCGAAACAGCTTACGCCAAAGTCAAAGTTAGGGGTTAAGTAAACCTGTTTTTGTATGACCTGCACACACTCCTGTGACCTTGTTACTTGTCCCAACCCATAGTTTCACTACTGTTTGAATTCACACACTGTTAGAAAGCTATAAAAATGATGCCTTAAGGTGCAAACGTCGGGTCTATATTATAATCGCGAAAGACAAAAACCGCGAATACAAAAACGTTGGCACATAATGAGCGAACTACCAGAAGAGCGAACCACCAGAACAGCGAAAGGCAAAATGTTGAACGGATTTCCCTAACCAACAGCACCATGTAAGTATACCTAAACCAACTACAAAAAACAATAACAAGACACACTTTTGCAGGGGGCCGTGCCCCCCCACTCCCCCTTCTTAAATATACCAACTCCGAGATCGCACTACAGTGAGGAAAAAGGTATATACCTTATCCCCAGAAGCGCCCTGCTGGCCAAACAATTCAGTTCGATATGTTGCCTTTCACTGTTCTGGTAGTTTGCTCATTATGTGTAGATGTTTACATATTCACGGTTTTCGTCTTTCGCGATTCTAATATAGACCCGCAAAAGATACCTTGTTTACCCTCCACAGATTAGCCTCTTAGAAATATTAAATGGTGGAGGACCTAATGCCTTTCATGGTTATATTCTAATGGTAACTGCTTTGCTGTTCAGGTTCCCCTGGTCATACTTTATTGCCTTTCTCAATAGTAGATATCTTTGATGTGAAGCAGTTTTCCAAAAAAGGTTGTGGTACATGATGTGCCTCTTCCTACATTTCATGAATCAGACCAGACTGTCACTTTTTAGGTTTTATTTTTTTCCAGTTGAAAGTGATTATAACTCCACTGTTCTTCCCTCCTGAGTTTGGAAATCTAGATTTTCATGAAGATTTCTTATTGTTACATGTTGACCATCTTTATTCCCCTTAGTAACAGCTTCAGTCTGTTTCTGAAGGTGGCAGCCCTGAAATAGGAAAGAAAGCTACAATTATCCCATTTTAAATGAGAGGTATCCTCTCCCTTTATAAGAACTAACTTCCCATGCTGTGAGTTGTACACTTTTCACAATCTTTGTATAACTGGCATTGGTGTTGTGGCACTGCAGTTAGCAGTATGTCTCACAGCACTTGGGTCCTTAGTTTAGTTCTTGGTTGTGTACCTTCTTTGTGAGCCCTACACCTTGCTGTTTTTATCTGTTTATTTTTTGCTGGAGCAGTTTTGTTCCATATTTTAAAGACATCTTGGCACATAGATTGTTAATGCTAAACTTGTTATAGCTTGCTTGTTTGTGTGTGTGTGTATGTATGCATGCACTGTGTTTGGACTGGAAAGTTACTTGATGGAATTGAACGGAGTTGGCATCTCTCAGGATAGGTTCCTGCTTTTTACTTACTGATTGGCAGGAGAAACTCCAGTTGCCTCTGACCCTGAACTAAATAAATTAGGTATAGAAAAACTGATGATTAGAGAAACCTCAGGAGGAGCAGCTCAAGAACTATTGGAACTATTATAGAATCCTTTCTATATGTCTACATGGTTCAGAAGAAATTGATATTTACACCCTGCACAATATATAAAACATGCTGAAAGAAGACTAGAGTTTTCATGGTGGATCTGATTGCTGCAGGTAGTGCAAGGCAGCTGTGCCCCTATCATTTCAGTCCAAATATTCTTTTTAAAAAGTCCTAGTTGGTTCAGGCTCTGCCAGGCTTTCTGATAATTCCACCTGTCTAATACTATCCAGTCACTGAAGAACTGCTTGCTTCCTTCCAGGTGATTAATGCAATTTCCATTAATCTCCAGAGCATGCCCCCTTCTCCCTGTCCGGTCCTTTCATCCTACTATAATCAGTGTGCCTTTAAGACTCTCATAATTAGATGCAGGATGTCATATGCATAAGTAATTAGTAGGCATGTGGTCTAGAAGATCATTTAAAAGCCTATCCTGATTTTCCAATTGCTCCAAAGCACTCTCCATTTACGTTACTTGCTCAAGGTCACACAGTAGACAAATGAAAGCCGAGGAAATCAAACCCTGGACCACAGGAAACAGCTCATTAGGCAGTTGCTGCCAGTGTACTCGACATAATGATTGTTTAACTACTAGCTCCTAGGTGTCTGTGTCATTCTTTTAAAGTTGCAGGGTGCCTTCAAAGAAATACTTCATGCATGCATGCATGCACGCACGCACACACACACGCACACACACACACACACACACGCACATGCACACACACACACACACGCACACGCACACGCACACACACACACACACACACACACACACACACACACACAAGTACCTTGATGGAACTTTGAGGGAGTTCCAACTGTTGCAAGTGCCTGGTTAGGTACATGCAAAAGGGGGCATTGTACTCAAGGATGGGATGAGTAGAGTGGGACTATAACTTCTTGGACCTGGATGCCATACCCTTGCTTATGAGTCAGGCAACATAGAATGATTTTCTTACTATCTTGGCTATGTGTTGGTTGAAGGCCAGATGACTGTCTACATATGTTCCTAGATCCCTAACTACTGGGTCAACTCTTAAGGGTGTTTTATCAATGAAGTAATTAGCTTGATAGTACAATTTCACAAAGGGCACCATAATGCCTTTCTTCACACTGAGTTTTGATCCATAGCCTTAACATCAGCCATTTGTTTGTATTATACTTATCTTGTAGGATGTCAGTGTCATGATGAGAATCTATGATAGCTTCCAGTTTATAGTCATTTGCAAATTTGGTGAGCCAGAGGCCTCTGATATTAGCCTTGACTACTGAGAAGTAGATGCCAAACAGGAGGGGACACAACAAGGACTCCTGGGATACCCTACTGGTGACCAGTCTCCTGGTGGAGCTAGTCTCACTGATCCTCACTTCCTGTGAGCCACCAAGCAATCCAGCAAATTATGTAAGGATTTATGCATATTTCTGTGTGTGTGTCAATAGTACTGAACATGTTGCCCAAGTCAAGGTAGGCTGTATGCACACTTTTTCCTTCATCAATAGCCTTAGTGACCCTCTCAGAGAAGTCTGAGTAGGCAAGACTTTCTCTTATCAAAACCAAACTGGGATGGGTCCAGTGTCTGTAGGTAGACAATGTTCTTGTTGACCATTTCCCTAATATTTTTTTCATGGCTTTGCATATTGAACTTGTCAGACTGATGAGTCTGTAGTTCCTGGGGTTAGTTGGTGGTCCACCTTTATGAAGAAGGATGGCCACTGCAAGCCATCCATTCAACTGGTCCTGCTAGATCATGTTTCAGGCTATTTAGGAAGCACCCAGGGATATTGTTGGAGTCCATTGAAGCAGTGTTTTGGCCTTTGTGAGTGCCACCAGGACCTGTTCTCTGTTGATAGTTGGTGGAGATATGCTAGAAGGGATTTCACAGGGGCTAGTGGGGGGTTAAGTTAGAGCTAAAGTTATGAGCCAGTAAATTCCCAATGTCACCCTGGTCAGTGAAGGTCGTTCCATTTATGACCAGTTCTGCACACTGCTAAATATTACCTATAAGGTTCCTGACATAGATGAAGAAGGCCTTGTGATTGTCCTTAGCCTGGGAGGCTATCCTGACCCCTTAATTGGCCATGTTGGACTTTATTAGACCTCATAGTTTCTTGTTTAGTTGACTCAGAGAGTTCTTCCATGCTGATATAATGTGAGGGGCATCCTTGTGTCATACAACAGAATCCCCTATGACAAAAGTACTAGGGTAAAGTGTTTGTTTATCTTATAAGTTTTGTTCTTGGGGAATCATTGGGTGTAAGCTTGTGTGGGGTGTTAGGTTTTGCTTTTCATGTGTGCTTTAGTGATTGCTGAGGATAAGTGTTGCCGTTTGGACTCTTAGGAGGTCTTTGAAATTTTAAAAAGATTTCTTTTAAATGCCTCAGTGTATGAAGGTCTATGTGTATGTGTATGTGTGAAGGATGTGTATGTGTTTTCTTGACAACCTGCTTGTCAGCGAGATTTTTTTGTCTCCAAGGAAGTTATGTAAGTACATCTCTTACATACTGTGTTTCTTTAAACATTAAAAGATTGTTTGAGTACATGAGACAATTGCTACATTGTCTCAGTATGCCCATATTTACCAAACTAGCTACAGAGACATTAGGGAATTGTATATCCATGGTGTCAGGACCTGTATTAGGGTTAGGCTATTATGGTTTAGGGATATGGCTTTACAGGGGTCACCTGAGTGCTGTATAGGCTAAAAGCTAGGTGTTAAATAGTGCTATGATCTGGTATTAGCATTTTTTGATGAGCTAACTAGTTGCCCTAAGCATAGCTTCACACAAAGCCTTTCTGTGTTGCAGGTTAAAGTACTAAATACTAGTTTTATAGGTAAATTTTACAAATTAAGCATTTGCTGCTATACAGGTCAGCACTAAATGCCACTGTGAAGTGAGCAGCGTGGCACAAACTCACCTAATTTATAGCAGAGAGGAAAAACCTGAAAACTAACTCCTCTGGCCAGTAAGCAACTACACATTTCAAACTCCCTGGGGTGCTTCCCAGCTCAGAGAGACCAGTTAAATACCATCTGCCAAAAGAAGGAGGATCCTGGAATTTCTTAATGCAAAAAAAAAAAAAACAAAAAAAAAAAAAATACCCAGCAAAAGTAGTTCTCAACTGCAGATTAACATTGAACAAACAAGTCCCTAAAAAGCCTCTGGATGATGAAACAATCCCACTTTAAGCCTTCCCACGTGTTTCCCAACTTGGACAGACTGGGCTACCTTTCTACTGGCCCTAGAACTGCAGTCCCAGTCTTCTTAATATAAAGACACACTTAGATTTGTTTACCTATTCACTTTTGGCAAACTAAACAATTACCAGGACTGGCCTTTGGTCAACTAATGCCCTAGGCAAAAGGTCTCCACATCACCCCCAATACCTCCCTGTCCCCCCATGTTGGTCTACCTACATCATACAAATTACTGGAAATGTGCCCATGCTAGAGCGGCACCCTAGTTGGCCTTTACCGAAGGCTGGCTATGCTAGCTACAAGTAATTACAATGTGATTCAAAGGCAGACAAGTCAGCAATGAGACAGATACACACAAACACACACACACACACACACACACACACACACACACACACACACACACACACACACACACACACACACACACTTTAAGGCAGTTTCAAAGTACACTAACAGTCTAAAGGGAGGGCCTTCCCAGTTTCATCTGTAAGTACCCAATAAGATGAGCAAAGAGAAGAAGACTGGGTAGAGCTTAGGGCCAGATATACAGTAGGGGTGGGCAGCTCAAAAGCCTCCAAGTTTACAAGAGCAACAGGGAAAGGGCGGGAAACAATTCAGAACAGAGAGAGTAAAAATCCACTCAACACCTAGGCAGAGCACAGAAACAACTTGAAGATACCATATTATAAAGCACTGCAACTATAAAAATGCCTTCAATCAATAGCATTCACATCAGATACAGAATAAACACAACAGGAAGCAAACAGAACTGATGTAAATGTTAAGTGCATTCTTTTTAATGTAGTTTAAATGTACTTCCCTGAATGAAAAATGTGGTCCAAATGTTTTGCTTTGTTTTCAAGATTCCAAGATTTCAGCAGTCCCAAGACTTTGATGGCTGGCTGCTTGTCTGATGTAAAATGCCGGGGGGGGGGGGGGGTGGCATTAGGGTTAATTACCACAAGCTCTAATTACAACTCACACAACTAGCCAAAGCTGGCTCATTCAGAAATGATTTAGACACCTAGGCAGAGCATAGAAACCACTTGAAAATACTACAGTATAAAGTACTGCAACTATAAAAATGCTTTAAATTAATATCCTTAACTTCAGATAGAAAGCAAACAACAGAAAACACACAAAACATCTCTCTTTCTAGCATTTTAAGAGTAAGGACAGCTAAATTATAAATTATTAATTGTAATTTAAAGTTGTGGAATCCTTTTATCATTTATTACATCACTACATTTTATTTACTTCCTGTGTGATGTAATAATCGTGTGACTGTGCATATAATCAGATGTTGTTCATTAATACAGTTATTCTGACGAAGTCCTGTTGTTTGATAGGTAAAATCACTCCAATTTAATTTTGGTGAATGTTATCAGTCTTGGTGTATTTTTGTTATTTTGGTTTGCAAACATAGTTAGTCAACAATCCTGACTCTCTGTCTGGAGACTGGAGAGGTAGATACTGATAAGGAGAGGTCCCAGTTCTGAGCCTTCAGGCACACTACTAGTTATCTTCATATTTGTGAGAGGTGTCCACCACCTTAACTACATGGGTTCTCTCTTTCATCCAATTGGCTATTCACCTCATCACATTTGGATCTACTTTAAAAGCACTTAGCTTGTTCATAACATTACAATGCCATTGGTTGGTATAGTGTTGAATGTTTTGGCCAGATCCAAATGAGTTGTGTGAACAGAATGACTGCCAGTGTGTCAGCTTACATCCCAGCAGGCCTCTTGAGGATCCTGGGTGAGAGTTTGCCAGCCTACTGGTCCTTATCCTCTTTAGGTGTCACTTTCACTTTCCTATAATTCTGCCCTCTCAGAGTAGCAATCTGGCTTGCTTTCTCCTTGGTGAATGCTAACAGGAAGTAATAATGATTAATATTCTCTGCTCTTCCCTGGTCTTTTTTTTACTTCTACCATTTCTGGTTCTGTTCACCCATTTCCTTACTTCTCATCCTTATTTCTCTTACGTACTTAGCTAAGGACGTTTACCTTCTTCATTCCCATTCTATTCTTTCTCCTTTTCACTCTTGGCATTCCTTATGTACTTTGCTGCTTTTTACTGGTGTCTACATTCATAGGTAGTTAATACACATGCAGTCTAGGAGACCATTGACAAGTTTATCTCACATTCTGAATTGTCTCAGAGTTGTGCAGTAGGCAAATAGGTTCAGACCTCTCAGCCAATTGGGGACAAATTTCAACAGAATCAGGGACAAGTCAAGAAAAAGATCAGAGACAATCAGGGACACATTTAAAATATTAGTGCTATTAACTTGAAACATTGACAGAATCAGAGCATATGAATTAATACACATTTTCTGAAGTAAAAGAAGTTTATAACTCTTAATTATTGTCATTATTCATTGTGTAATTCACCACCTTTCCTCCAAATGTCACTAGTTTTAGGAGGGATTAAGAGGGATAGAGTTAACATTTGAGTCAAAATCAGGGACAGTTGAGAGGTATGAATATTTTCATAGATTGGTACTAGGCTATCGGCCCTATAGATTGGTACTAGGCTATTGGCCCTAGGGCCTATACAAGCCTAGCCAAACAATTCCCTGGATATTTCTTCCCAGGCTGAGGGAATTGAACCCTGTACTATACAAAGCAGCTCATTAGCAGCTGTTGGCCTTAATCCTATGCCCTAAATGCCAAACTTTAATCCAGTCTATCTCTTCTCCATTGTCTGTATTTCTTTCTTTCTTTTCCTTGTCCTAAATAGACATTTCACTTTTGTGGTGAATTACACTGGACTACTTTTCATTGTTTTTGCATCCCTTCCATTCAGAACCATTGATTCTACAATCCAGGTACTGCAGTACTTTTCATTTTTAAAACCCTTGCCTATTAACATTCCTCTGTCCAGAATTAGCCTCCCCTCCCTAGGTGTTGCCACCTTTTCAAATGCTCAATGTAGGGCATTTTTATGAAAATGTGAGATTTTGCAGGACAAACTATACTGACAAGCAATGCAGATGACGTGAATTCAGTTTATTTGACAAAAATAAAAGTTTACTTTTGTAGAATTTGAGTTATCCATATGAAATTAAATATTTTTCAGATAAAATATGTGTTTTATGTAACTGTTTAGAGGACTGTTCTTTGCCCCAAATGTCTCCGGACATTTGTTATTTTTCATTTGTTTTTTTTTTTTTTGCAGAATGCAAGTGCCTTAATAGGGAGTGTCCTAAGATGGGCAGGTAGTAACTCACCCTTTCCCCCCAATAGTTCTATCCTCTGGTCTTTATGGACATACCTGGCTGCTCGACTATGGCCAGCATGAACTGCTTTGTTTTGTGATCACCATTTTTCAGTGGAGCCATAATATGCATATCCTTAACAATGTCACCTTGCCAAGAGCAAGACAAACAATTCTCCTTTTTCTCTGTTTTATCCATTTTCTTCTTTTCAAACCACTATACGACAAATAACCAGAACTAGTCTGTCTTTTCTACCCACCCAAGATGCTAGAATGTTCTAGACTGCCTTAAGCAAGCTAAAGTCCTCTTATCATCAACACTGTTTTTACTTGCCCACTTTTAATCCTGTCTTTAATAAATTTGCCCTAGTTTGCAGTTGCAACCTGTGCCTAAGAAAATTACATCAATATGCCATTCTCTTTGTAGATTTGGTGAACAGATCTCTTCTTATCCTTCAGATATATCCCTTTCATTTTCTCCCTTACAGTAACACTATCCTTATCTATTCATTAAATATTTCCGTAGTTATCTTGTTAGTGCTAATTTTCGTCTTTTATTCACTTCATACTTTCTTATTACGGGTCAATACAAATACATTTCTTTAGAAGTAATATAACATTTTTGGGAAATTAAGCTTACTTCAGTCTCCACTAGGTTTAAACTGCTTTGATTTATTTCAAATTGTGATTTTTTTTTAGTTTACTAAAATGTTTACTCTCTGTGGGTGATTGTTCTTTTGTTTATATTGATAAAGTTTGTTCCAGAGGTTTGGAATTTTTTTGAGAACAGCTTCCCACATTTATAACCATGTGCTCAACCTTGAAAGGAAGGGCTCAGCTGAAGTGAAAGTCTTGATAATTGTATATATTCAAAGCTTAATTGTCACTAAATCTGCCACATTTCTCTACCTCTGTTTCAAGCTGACATATACATCAGACAAGGCTTTCTAATATTTGGGCTTTGACTTACATATATAAGTTTGCAAGTCAATTTTGTTTGGAATTCCCATCAAGGCCTGAGAGAAAGCTGTCTATGGTATTGAGCCTAATAAATTGTTTGACACCATATCCAATCCAGGTGACCAGCTTTGGCTTGGATTGGGATGAAAGAGTCCATTCTCCATGGGGACTCAAAGTAACTTTATAAAGCACTGCCTTATGGTCCATCAAAGGGGCTTGCGGCCACTAGGGATTGACTAACCAAAGTGCCTGATGCCAACAAGAATTCCAGTCTGCTGGAGCTGTTACTATTGAGAGTTGTAAAGGTATAGGTTTCTTCATGTGGGAGAAGAGCTCTCCAATTGGCACTTAGTTCCAATTGATGTATGTACCTTATCATCAAGTTTTGAGCTTTAACCTGCCTTTCAATTCACAGCAGATTGCAGTTGCAAATCAAATTCAAAAATATATTATAATCACCTACAGTAACCAGTTTAGAGTCTTGATTACTACCCTTGTTGGGGGAGAGAGAAAAAGATTTAGAAATCTATGTAGAATCTTTTTTAAAACATAAAGGTCACCTGCAATAAACAAACCTTCTGGGATGTTGAAGGTTGCCTGTACCATCCCAGAGAAGGTGTAATGAAGATAACAATTCCTGCTTTACTAGCGCAGGTGAGCATTTATAAGTCCTTTTGGAAAGAGTGAACAATTGTGTAACTATCCTGCACACAGATTATATCTGCTTTTAGCTCTCTAAATGGTGTCTTTTGTACCTTCTGTTTCACTTGAGAGATAAGACATATAGCGCAAAACAGTAACGCAGAACATGCACATATCAACAATATAATAATAGTGCAAAGACTAGGAAATATTAGAATTCAAATTAAATTTATATACAACTTAAACCAGCAGGTTGTGGTTGCTATACAACACACCCGACCTGTAAAAATACAGCTGAAAATCATGAGAGAACTAGTTGACTCTGTTTTCCCTAGTAAACTAACAAAATAAATCTCTCATATAAGTGTTCGAGTTATGAAATGCAAAGAAACAACTTACTTTGACCTCTACATTTAAATAGTGTCAGTTACATTTTCCCTTGCGTCTTAGTTTTGTTGAGGCTTTTCCCCTTAGAACTTCCAATAAATTTCTCAATGCCCTTCATAGGTGGCAAAGGTTGAGGTACCAGATTTTCAGCCTGGCTTTATTTGGCTTGCTGATCTGTGCCTGCTGATTCCAGGTCATCCATGTGGTCATCTTCAGTTAGGATATCAAATCTGTTGTGGGTCGTGATAGCTGCATGGAAGAGCTGTATAGTAACAACCACATTCAAGCTGTTGGCCAAAACGGAATAGCCATGATTTTAGCAGGACTATCTGTGCACCTGACTCTTTCAGGAATCCCATTACTGGGATGTTCTGGGGGGTTTGGTATCATTACGTACAAGAGTCTGGTAAAAGTTTACCTTTAAGAAGTGCAAGACTTCCTCAGGTCTAAAGGAGGAACACTGATGTCCTTGATATTTAATGTTTAGGTCAGCAGTGTATCTGAGATGTATAGGTATTTTAATCCTGTAACACAGTGAAGGGACTGAAGAGAGAGCTGCACGTCTTGACAATGGTGGTAAAGTCTCAAGCTGGTTTCCTCCAAGTGTAAAGGCTCTGCATTCCCTTGCAACAGTTACTATATGCTTCTTGTTTATGTAGTTAAGCTTAAAAATTAAGGGCCTTGGAATCATTCTATTCAGGTTAGGGAGGACTGATTGCACTGTGGTCTTTTTCTCTGGTGAAAGGGGTGGCTGGATCCATGTATAATATTTTTGTCAGCTGTTCCTCTAAACATGCACACAGATTCCTTGAATCCATTTAATCTGAAAATCCAGTCAGTTGAGGTTGTTTTGACAAAGCCTGTCTCAGTATCTTCCATTTCTCTTACATTCTGGCTAGCTGTTTGCCATTCACTGAAAGCTTGACCATACAAAGTTGCAAATGGATAATATGTATACTAATGTAGGAGTCTATAAAAAAGAAAGAAACCTGAGCAGTATACTTTTTTAGGACTTGCTGATGGGCAGGGACTCTCTGGTGAAAGGGGTGGCTGGATCCATGTATAATATTTTTGTCAGCTGTTCCTCTAAACATGCACACAGATTCCTTGAATCCATTTAATCTGAAAATCCAGTCAGTTGAGGTTGTTTTGACAAAGCCTGTCTCAGTATCTTCCATTTCTCTTACATTCTGGCTAGCTGTTTGCCATTCACTGAAAGCTTGACCATACAAAGTTGCAAATGGATAATATGTATACTAATGTAGGAGTCTATAAAAAAGAAAGAAACCTGAGCAGTATACTTTTTTAGGACTTGCTGATGGGCAGGGACTCCGTTTGGATAGAGGGTATTTCTTCCAGTAAGTTTACTTCCAGGGTGATCAGATTATCCAGTTATATCAATTACTACCATCAGGAAGAGCGTGACCCAGCTATGTTGCTCTGTTCCAACATCACTGTTGGAGATAGATGCTATTAAGACATTCTTTTCTTGTTATTCAGCAATTAAGATTTAAGGGTGTCTGTTAACTTAGAAGAGCTCTAGTGATCACTACAAATGCATAATGTTATTTTATGACTTCACCGTGGAATTTCATGGGGATTTGTGTTTTTTCTTTGTCTGTCAAACTCTCTCCACTTCCGTCATTTTGGACATATGAAGTTGTTACTTTTTATGGTGCGCTTGACAAATTTTTACTGAGATAGAATTTGCCTGTGTTCAAGTGATCTAAGCAACATATTTTAAAGAGTAAGAGATTATTTAATGCTGTGTGTGTCAGGCATGGATCTCCTCTATGAAGACTGAGAGGCAGAGAAGAGTTGCTACATTATTTCATCCCTTTTGTCCCAAGCAACTTTAATGCCAGGAAGCTGATGGAGGTTTTTGTCTTCGACTTCCTCTTATTTATTTTTGCACTCTCTCTTCTTCAAAAGCTCCCCTCCAGTTTTTTTTTTTTTGATGAGTAGTATACAACCCCGCCATCCTTGCCTGCCTTTTCCTTTATAAAACATGTACCCCGGGACATCCATGGTAATTCCATCATTTTGTTATCCTCCGGCTCACTTACTTTGACTATCCACAATTATTTTTTCCAGTTGGACTGTCTTTTTATACTGATGTTTGGAAATATTGTGAATTAGCCTGATCTTTGAGCTTTACTTTCATTTTTCATACCAATTCACCCCACCCCCCCCCGTTTTTTCTCTTAGTCCCTTCCCCAGTCTGCTTCATCTCCTACAAGCACATGCCCTCTGCTTGTCCATTTTAACCTTTCCTCCATGGCATTTCCACTTATTTCTTGGTGTTTCCCTTATTTCTCTCTTCTCCATTTGCCTTCTTAACTTTGGAATGGAGAAATTAGCATGGACTTATTGTTCACTATTCTCCATACCTGGTTCCCTTTCATCCTTCCTAGTTTTTGCTACATTTTCTGCACCCTTGGACTTCTCTCACACCCATCTTAAACTTCTTCATTCTTGTTTTGGCTTCTTCAGCCCTTGAAGTAATGATCTCTCTCCCTCTGTTATGTTTAAAAGGCACAGTCATCTTTATTTACTTTTACAACCCTTGTTTCAGCAGCACTAGACGCAACCATCTTTACTTTTACAACCCTTCTTTCAGCAGCACTAGACACAACCATCTTTACTTTTACAACCCTTCTTTCAGCAGCACTAGACACAACCATCTTTACTTTTACAACCCTTCTTTCAGCAGCACTAGACACAACCATCTTTACTTTTACAACCCTTGTTTCAGCAGCACTAGACACAACCATCTTTACTTTTACAACCCTTGTTTCAGCAGCACTAGACACAACCATCTTTACTTTTACAACCATTGTTTCAGCAGCACTAGACACAACCATCTTTACTTTTACAAACCTTGTTTCAGCAGCACTAGACACAACCATCTTTACTTTTACAAACCTTGTTTCAGCAGCACTAGACACAACCACCTTTACTTTTACAACCCTTGTTTCAGCAGCACTAGACACAACCATCTTTACTTTTACAACCCTTGTTTCACCAGCACTAGACACAACCATCTTTACTTTTACAACCCTTCTTTCAGTAGCACTAGACACAACCATCTTTACTTTTACAACCCTTCTTTCAGCAGCACTAGACACAACCATCTTTACTTTTACAACCCTTGTTTCAGCAGCACTAGACACAACAACCTTTACTTTTACAACCCTTCTTTCAGCAGCACTAGACACAACCATCTTTACTTTTACAACCCTTCTTTCAGCAGCACTAGACACAGCCATATTTACTTTTACAACCCTTCTTTCAGCAGCACTAGACACAACCATCTTTACTTTTACAACCCTTCTTTCAGCAGCACTAGACACAACCATCTTTACTTTTACAACCCTTGTTTCAACAGCACTAGACACAACCATCTTTACTTTTACAACCCTTGTTTCAGCAGCACTAGACACGATCACCTTTACTTTTACAACCCTTGTTTCAGCAGCACTAGACACAACCATCTTTACTTTTACAACCCTTCTTTCAGCAGCACTAGACACAACCATCTTTACTTTTACAACCCTTGTTTCAACAGCACTAGACACAACCATCTTTACTTTTACAACCCTTGTTTCAGCAGCACTAGACACAACCACCTTTACTTTTACAACCCTTGTTTCAGCAGCACTAGACACAACCATCTTTACTTTTACAACCCTTGTTTCAGCAGCACTAGACACAAACATGTTTACATTTACAACCCTTCTTTCAGCAGCACTAGACACAACCATCTTTACTTTTACAACCCTTGTTTCAGCAGCACTAGACACAACCACCTTTACTTTTACAACCCTTGTTTCAGCAGCACTAGACGCAACCATCTTTACTTTTACAACCCTTGTTTCAGCAGCACTAGACATAACCATCTTTAATTTTACAATCCTTCTTTCTGCAGCACTAGACACAACCATCTTTACTTTTACAACCCTTCTTTCAGCAGCAGCACTAGACACAACCATTTTTACTTTTACAACCCTTGTTTCAGCAGCACTAGACACAACCCCCTTTACTTTTACAACCCTTGTTTCAGCAGCACTACACAACCATCTTTACTTTTACAACCATTGTTTCAGCAGCACTAGACACAACCATCTTTACTTTTACAACCCTTGTTTCAGCAGCACTAGACACAACCATCTTTACTTTTACAACCCTTCTTTCAGCAGCACTAGACGCAACCATCTTTACTTTTACAACCCTTGTTTCAGCAGCACTAGACACAACCATCTTTACTTTTACAACCCTTGTTTCAGCAGCACTAGACACAACCATCTTTACTTTTACAACCCTTCTTTCAGCAGCACTAGACACAACCATCTTTACTTTTACAACCCTTGTTTCAGCAGCACTAGACACAACCATCTTTACTTTTACAACCCTTGTTTCAGCAGCACTAGACACAACCATCTTTACTTTTACAACCCTTGTTTCAGCAGCACTAGACACAACCATCTTTACTTTTACAACCCTTGTTTCAGCAGCACTAGACACAACCATCTTTACTTTTACAACCCTTGTTTCAGCAGCACTAGACACAACCATCTTTACTTTTACAACCCTTGTTTCAGCAGCACTATCCCCATTTTTTTAGGTTGGAGTGGAGCTTTTTGCTACCTGGCTTCATTTCCTCCCATTCTCTTTTCCAGTCATTCACTTTGCTAATCCTTATACTGTTCCCTAGTCCCCTCCTAATCCTCTTCCTGAGACTGCTGGTTTACTGTACAAGCAGCAACATTTCTGAGAGTGACAAAGTACTTCCCCTGGTGTCTCTAGGCCTCACTCGGTGATCTCATCTTCCAGGCCATTTGTTCTCACATGGATGACTGTATACAAGTTACTCTTTCATTTGTGCCTTTTTTATTTTACTCATTATTTGGGCAGTCCTGGTAAACCTTAAAGCTTGGCTCTATTTTTACTTCTACATATTTTCTGCTGTGTCCATTTTTACTTCTACATATCTTCTGCTGTGTCCAGTGCTTTTGAAATTAATCCTTTTAATAATTACATCCTTCCCTGCCAGAATCTACCCAGTTACCTCTAGATTTTTCCTTCTTATTCATTCTTAACAACTCTTCCTCTTGCAAATCACTCTTGTCAGCTTATCCTTTCTTTTCCTTTGACTTTAATTTGCACCTTCCTTTCATTCCCACCCTCCTGTTCCTCAGCACCATGCCATGCAGTGGCAGATCCAGGAATTTGCCAAAGGGGGTGCAGTTTGGAAAGTCAACAAGAGAGGGAGGGATAGAAAGTAAGACATTGCAGGTGGGGTGCTTTGGAAAGATCACCATAAGGTGCAAAAGACAGCAACATACATTATTCAGATGTACATCACTATTGTTTGGCAATAAGTATGCAGTTCCTGTCCAGAGACAGTACAAGTTATTTCAAAGGCATGCCTAGATGAAACGAAAACCTTCACAGCTCCTGTAAGCTGATTTCTGTGGCTCTGATCTGTCTATCCCTGCTGTCATTTACTTCTGCTGGCAAGAGGGAAATGACTGGGGTTATCAGGGGAAGCAGACTTGATGGTCTATGGGAAAATATGATAAACAAAATGTGGGCTCACGAACTAGCATATGAAACTTTAATGTACAAAAGTCTTCTTATGGGCAAATGCTGTGGTCAGATATGTGAAGTTTGTAATCAGGGATGTATACATAGATCACTGTAGGAAAGAAGTACTCTTGAAGAATATCTACTCAAGATGAAAACCGAGAAAATGAAAAGATGCATTATAATTTAAGACATCAAAGGCTTTTGACAGCAATGTTATTCTACACTCAGTATCTCAAAACTACACTTCTGTACAAGCTACAAACACTGAATCTGCAATACTGGCAGAACTAGCTCTGAATGAATCTGCTAACCGAACTTTATATGTGGGGTGGGAGATATTGCATCTTCAGTGCAGCCTTTCAATAGATAAATTATTACCAATTTCATGACTTGGCAAAGGAATCAACCTGAGAACTCACTCGTCCTTACTACAGTACAGTGCAGTAGTACTTCCTGTCTGCTGACCTTTGCATTCCCATGCTATTATCTTTTAGAAGCAGTGCATTACACATTAGCTTTTCTTTCATTATTATTTGCAAGTAGCGGCTATTTCACAAAACACCAAGATAACCATATTTTAAGATAAGAACTGTGAGGAAAAAGTGTATTTGTAACCACCAAGTTGAGATATTTAAAGATATCAAAAGAAAAAAAAAAACAATAAAGCACAACAGCCAGACCATTAAAGAATGAGAAAACACAATTATGGCCGTTAAAGAAATAAAAACATGGAGCCCAACAAACAGACTCCAACAAAGTTCAGCAAGCTTCCTGCAGATTTGAACTAGAGGCCACATGTTTTAACAGGAGACTAAACAACACTATAGAAAAATGAATGAAAAACATTGTTTACTTTTTTTTTTGTGTTACTTCTCATATAGCAATGTTTCTGCATTTTCAAGCGTGTGTCTTTACTACATCAGAGGAAGCAGCGCACCTGTTAGACAGCACCAGGAAGTCCCTATTGAAACAACAAGCACAAACACAGCCACAAGGAAGGCCAACTGTTCACTGCAGATGTGTAGAACAGCGACAGTACTAATTTCATTAACAAGACATCAATATAAACTAGTTGGTTAAAATAAATCTTAATGACACAATCTTTTAATAAGGTTAAATGTGTAGTCAGGAGTAGCAAAGTTTGTTTCCATGTTAATTGTCAGCCCCTTTAGCTATGGAAAATTGATATTTTTAGGAACATTGTCATCATTCAACTAATTAACTAAAAGACACACACAGCTCTTTAATGCAGTCAAGTGAAGAAGCCAAACTCCACTAGATTGGTCATGGTTTAGTTGTGTTTTGCTCAACGAGTTATTACAAGACATTCTTTCATTACTTGTAAAAATCTATGTCTTTTCGGATTTTTCCCGGTAAGGGGTTGCCACAGCAGAACTCCGGTCCGCTGATGATTGGCAGTAGATTTTTATGAAACGCCGAGGTGCCAGCTCGATGCCCAACCTTCAATGAAGGCAGGTTCATTTACGCATGTATGTCTTTCGAATGCTACCCAACCGTGGGGAGGACATGCAGACTCCACACAGAAGGCACTCCCAAGCCACGCCTAGAATCGAATGGGAGAACCTCTTGCTGTGAGGTAACAACGCTACCGCCGTACCAAAAATCTATGTATGAAGTAAAATAAAATTAATAAAAGAAAATATTCATTTCTACTCTCTTAAATCCATCACATTTCCTTAATATTCAAATAAAATAAATCCAAATGAAAATGAATGCTCTTCTTGTGAACCTTATAAAGGTAATGAATGCTTGCTAATCAGTAATACTCAGGTGTATATCTCACTTGACAATATTATGCTGATAACAAAACAGAGAATCAGTGTTCATGAGTGACTTAAAAATAAAGCTTCTGTGGGCTGAAAGGAAAATGTTCAGCCAAATGAGGTATGCTCTCAACTGTGTACTGCTTTGGTGGTACACTTACCATTGAGTAGAGTACTGCTACAATACCTGTTTTTGACTAGCAATGAATTATGAAAAAAAAAAAAGTTCCCTCACTTTAAACACATTGGCTGGAATAGAACAGTAGCTGGACTAGCAGCTTGGGGCTTCTTCAGGTAGTACATGGTATAGGGTATTTCTACACCACAGTATAAACCAATGTTAAACTTTTTTCCCATTTAAGTAATAGCACGCTCCTCACATTCTCAAGTCTTCTCAAACATGATGTGATTTGCAGTTGGAGGAGCCATTCAGGATCTTAGGATAAGGTCATCTGATTGGCACCTCCATTTGCGATTATAAATATGATCTTTTTAAAATGACCAGAAGGGGAAAAAAGTCTTCTTCTTGATGTCAAACTGTATCTGGAATTCAGAAGGGGGGGGGAGTTGTGTTTGCTGTTGTCATGCTTCCTCATCACTACTGTTTGCTAGCATGTCCATACCCTACTGCCTATCACAAGTCCCACTAATAGCTATTCAGTCAGTCTCCTGTGAGCACTATTCAATCTGCTTCCTGCTTATTGCATGTGCTGTTGCCGAATGTTTAACTTTTCCATGGTTGCTGTTTTCTGCCTGTCTCAGTCCTGCTACTTCATACCTGCTAAATCCACTCAGCTTCTATGCCTGTAAGGAACATAATCATCACAGCATGCAGCTCCAAAACTCTCCGCCTGAAGTCCCCCATCTTGCAGCTCATCCCATAACCTCTCTTCTCTAAGCTAAACTCCTACTACACAGTCTGAACACCTACAAGCTACAAATACTGAATTTGCAATACTGTAATTCCAAACGTGTTATATATTTGGCAAAATGTTGGACATGCCCAGGATACTATATAGGGAAGACTGAAAGAAATTTAAAAAAACGTATTTATGCACATCTATATAGTATCAGGAGAAAGGATGCCATATATAGGCATATAGAAAAGTATGGGGAAGGGCATTGTTTTAAGCTTGCCATTTTGGAAAATATCGTGTTTGACCCTAGAGGGTGCAATATTAAGGCCACTTTGGCTAACAAAGAATTGTGGTGGCAGTTATTCACTGATGCCTTTACTCCACCGGGGCTTAACGATTATATAACCATTAAACCGTTATCTATAAAATAGGTACTGCATCATCGATTACTGAACACAAACAGGGTTTCACCAACAATAGATCTGGCGAGCCCAATGGATAGATGCTGTTGTAAATTTTCTGTATACAGCCATAGGAAGATTATCTTCGTTTAACATAGTTGTTGTGTTATACAGTAATGTTGAATGCTTGTTGAATATTTTAGGGGGGTAAGTTTTGTAGTTTGCGAGATGAGTCAGAATGATTATACAATTCACAAGGTAGCAATCATATGAATGTAGTGATGGTAGTAAATTCTACCAGCATAAAATGTTTGTATATACGTTTTTATTTTTATTTCAACATGTTTATATTTTTTGTTGAGTACAGAGTATGTTCGATTAGTACAATTAATCGAATGCATGTAGTCAAACTGATGTTTGAATGAATTGTATGAATTATATTATTCTACTTTATGTATGGAATTGTTGGGCGCACTTGTCACTTTAAATACATTTTGTATTGGCGCCAAATGCAGTATTTAAACTGCAACAGTTTCAGTATTGATATGTTCTGATGAAGCCCGCATTTTTGCGGGTGAAAGCGCTTAACTAGGATTATTAAAAAGAAGATTTTAAAGTTAACCGGGTGGTTGGTGTGCACTTATACAGTAATTGTATAGCCCAACTGCCAGTGGTCTGCTTTTTGTTGGTGGTTCATCGGCGTTTCAGGAGTCCGTGGAATCAGCGTTCTCAATCTTTCGGTTTGTTGTTATAAGTTGACAGAACGCTCTTCTGGTTCTGAATGTCTATAATTTGTTTACCAATAAGTTGCTTCATGCTGATTTTGTGAAAATGAGATACTGATTAGAGAGTAATACATGACAGACAAAAAAAACTATTTATTAAGGATATTTTTGGCAATATTTAGGTCAAATTTCCAACATTCACAGAACAGCAGTATCCCCAAACATTTCAGGGCATGTTTCTAAACATTTCAGGGCATGTTTCTATTCCCTAATCCCTGATTTGATAATGTTTTCAGAAAATGGATTTAAGCTAAAATGGACACACCTTTGCAATTATTTTGATCTGGTTAGCAGGTAAATATCAAGGAAATATAGAGAATAAGCTAACAAGAGACAGGTTAGCACAAAACAAAAATTACTGAACGGTACTAAAATCCTTACATTTTGAAAAGTGAATTTTACTTTGTTGTTTTTAATGGTTTCAGACTGTGGATTTTGCAATTTTAACCTCATGTCTGGTACCATGAAATATTGTATGACTTAACATCTCTTAAAAAGCAACACCACTGCTGTTACACAAGAGTTGGGGGCTGGCTGTGCGGCAAAAGCAACATGTTAACTTCTTCTTTTGGTGATTTTGTTTTAGTTCTCTTAAGAAACTCAGCATTTAAACAGGAAGAGTGTTATTTCTATAAATAGCTTTTATATTTTTAAAGCAGAAGTGTGACAAAAAAGTCTAGTGCATGTGGTGTGTGAAGACATCTATTTGGATAAGAGGTTCACATGTGTGAGCATGTATGAACGTGTACAAGTGCGTTTTATAGGAGTTTACACTAACTGGTACATGTGCTGGAAATGTTCATCCTTCCTTTTGGAAAACCAGGCTTTATTGACCATAACAGGAATAGTAAAATGACAAAAAGAAATGCACATGAGTAGGAACAGGTTTACATAAGTTATACAAACTCCCATATACTTGTAATCATTTAAAAGTGCAGCATTTACTCAGGGGAGTAGAGTAGTAAAAAGTAAAACACCACAACGACCAAATTGTTTCAAAAGTTCAGCATGACCTGTAATACCACATTACAGAACAAAGTGGCATCAACTTTGGAATACCAGTCACAGGTTCATAATTTTTTACTAGGTTACTTATTGGCTATATCAGCTGTAGCCTAGCTACAGTCTTTTGTCACTCAATATCTTCCATCACCCCTATGTTTCTACAGATTTCACCTGCTATTATAGTCTGTAACATCTCTCTGTTTCTTTGATCAAGAATTCTGAGCAAAGCCAAGTATAATGGAGGGGCAATGGACAAAAGGAGGGTCAGTTTTTAAATATTACTATAATTCACTGAAAATGTTAATAGAACAAGGTTTAGATCAACACAGATTTTTCTGAACAGTAAGCAGTATAAAACTCTAATGTCTGGCATTAGTGACCAGCTGTAATCTTCAGTGATTTACCTGCAAATCAAATATTTTACAAGGGGCATTCTAAATGATTTACAGTAATATTGAAATTGTCCCTAATTTTGGGCCTTTTTTAGCTTTGTCTAGAAATCTTGAGCAAAGGAGTTGAGAGATATGCTTTCCAGGTTTACCCATTCTGACACCCTCCACTCGAGCAGGCTCTTTGGCTTCCAATACAGCAGTATGCGAAAAATGTAGATTGAAGAATAGATGTAATACACCGGAATAGTCAGGGTCATTATAGATACAGGCTGACAATTAGAAACCTTGTCAACGTATGGGAATAGGCATGCAATGGACATAAGTCACTATATTTAAACTGCATATCAAAAAGTAGAATTCCCTCCCAACTCACTTGAGACAACTCCACAACATAAGGGCATTTAAGTGCCAGCTCAGACAACAGCTCATGGATACCTGCATATGTACCTGAGCACCTCCAGCTCAGACTCAAAACTACACATTGACATATCCTAGTAGATCCCCAGGTTAGGTCAGACTTATAAATGCATAAAGAATCCAATATTTAAACACAAGCTAACTTTCCACGGGAACATCTTAATATTCTCTCCCCACATTTCACTATTTCATTTCTTATCCTTCAAACTTCTCTTACTAAGAATTCTCCTTCCCTGCCTATCTGCTCTTTTACTATTACCTCATCTTTTCTAGAAAACCTCCAATTCCTTCTCAAATACTTGTCTTTCAAGGTTTATCAAATGCTGTCACCTCTTCTTATAAACAATTTTCTCTCTTGCATCCCACATAAGGCATAGGAATAAACTTGTATTAACCAGTCACGATTTTTCTTGTTCTAGCTTCATTATTGCAGCATTTTCTCTTCCACTATAGGTCATCTGTTCTGCCCCACCTATAGCATGTATAACCTGCAGCATCCAACTGATTTATACTCGTGTCCTATGTATACACCTTGTACATGACTAAAACATCATATATGCATAAGGAAACAATATTTACAATATTTGTCTAAAACTGATTTCATTGTGGAGCTTCTGTTCCTAGGCCTCCTCTGAAAAGAGTTTATTGCCCAGCTGGTCTTTCCTGGTATGCCAATGTGAAAATAAAAGTAAAAGTGGACATGCTCTAGGGCCTTTATTTTTCTACTATGATATTTTGCCATGTTCTATCTAAACAATCCTATGCTGGTTTGTGATTGACTGTGCAGCTGCCGGGTAAGAGAAGCTTTATTTTGAGTTATATTTTGTTTTTCTACCACTGTATTTCACCCTTTGTAGGAAAAAAGGGATAGTTTGTTGACAAGAATATTTACCAGACTGTTGGTTTGCAATTTATTGATCTTTAATGTTAAAAACAGGTGCAACTGTGAATGATAGTGAGCAGAAGCTACTGTGCACATTTGCATGTGATGTGTGACTTTCCAAAATGGTATAGTCAGAGCAATGACTTTATTCTATTTAATTTAATATTTAGTTGTATATTGTTTGTGTGATTTTTTTACCATAGAAGTTGATTTAAAATCACTGTGATTTCTGTGGTAACTGATTTTGATTATCCTTTTCTTTTAGAATTCTTTATTCATTTGGAGCTGAATATGGATTCCTTAAATGAGTATGCCAGTAATGATTTGCTAAAGCACAAATATTTTGTACAGTGTACTAAATGCTATGTATATTTAAAGGTAGTACTTGATAACACTGTTGATCTGTGTTCCTTATGTCAAAAGTTGGATGATTTGCTTATAATTATTTGTAGTAAATCTAGACTTACTGATAATGACTGCACTTGTGCAAATTGTCACAGCTTGGAAAACTTTTGTTACATATATTAATGACTGGACTGCTCAGATAAATAATGTTAGGCAAAGGGCAAATAGAACATGTTTAGGAAAGGAAGTGTGTTATCAGTAAAGATCTCTCAACAAGATAATATCTCTGACAACCTTGGAATTCTGGATATAAAGGTGGGCAGGAGACCCCATGGCACAATGAAAGTGAGGGCTAGCATGTGCTGGCCAAGGTGGGATCCCCCCATTGGCTCATGTAGGGGGTGTACCGCTGGCCCATCTCACCCTTCCTGTCAGGGAGGTGGAGCGTGAGCATACCTTGTGGGATCTGAAAGATGGTGAACTATGCCTGGTCGGGAGAAGTCAGAGGAGACTCTGGTGGAGGTCTGTAGCAGTCTTGATGTGCAAATTGATTGTCTGACCTGGTTATATGTTTGTGTTCCTAAAGAAATTATTGTTATTTCATGTCAAGTTTTACCACCATTGATGTGCAGTAAATATGGGGTTATGAAGGTCAATTTATTGCTAGATAATTCTGCCAAACTGAAATTTAAACCAATGCACAGCAGATTAATAACAGATTATATGAAAGCAAAACAGTCACTATATAAAACTAATTGGAGTGATGCATTCAGTAGAAAAACTGCAGAAGGAATCTGGAAAGTTTTGAAAGAAAAATTGAATGCAAAATAGATAAATGTTTAATATTAGGATTTAGGCACACAGCATCAGGAGGATATATTCCCATAAGGACAAGATACTTGATTAAGGTGGGAGACAAAAATATAAGAAATGGGAAAGAGGTTGAACTACGACTTTGAAATAAATTGGCTAGACAGTCAAATTAAATATAGTGCGAGACAAGATCAAGAAAAAATTGAAGAAAATGTGTATAAATATATTGAGTACAATAGGAAACCATTTTATAGATACATAAGTTGTGGTAGGAGTAAAAACATACAAATTTATAAACTGTTTAACATTTCTTCTCAGAAACAACAGATTACAGATATTGTGATGATATGGGCTAGTGCCAGCATAGCCAGCTGGGATTCTGTAAAGAATGGTATATAGCCTTAGAATATATCAAACTGATTTGTACAAAATGCTTGTGTTACAAATGTATTAGAATTGTATGACATTTGAATATTAAAATGATTTGCACAAATGCTTATGTTACAAATGTATTTGAATTGTATGGCATTTGAATATCAAACTGATTTTTACAGATGCGTGTTACAATGTATTAGAACTGTATGGCAATTGAAAATCAAAATGTGTTTGTAAAGTTGCTATTGTTAAAAAATATCAATAGTGTGTCCTGCTGGACAGAGAAGGAATATACATAAGAGACTGTATGTATATATGTTAGCAAAGGATACTGGAAGAGAAGGGGTTAAACAGCTAGCTTACTTTTTACTTTAAGAAAAATATTGTTAATGGGACCACCTGTTGGGCCATGAAAGTGCTTATCTCACAGCTCTGAACAGTACCTGAGACAGCATGTCTGGAAGAAGCCTTTGTTGATTAGCTCAGTAAAAAGCGAGGATGCCCCAGGCACTGCCATAAACATTAGCAAATCTTTAGATATGCATCTTATCGCAACTATGCTAACATCCTCTCTCAAGCTTCAAAGGGGAATAGTGTGAGAATCTAGAGGCAGGTGACCAGATGAGGTAATTCTGCCAGCCATCTCGGCAATTTTAGATATTACAATGAGAAATCTCTCAGTATTGAGTATCCTGTCTTGGGCCTGACAACACGTGCCACCATTTACCACATCATCTGCCTTGCTCTATTAAGTAAATAGGAAATAGTAATTCTCCTAGATTCAGTCAGGAAAATATAGTGAAGCTTAGTTTAGGTATTGTATTTCTTTATTTGTCTGAGTCTGTCATTCAATGTTATTTTCAATATTTCCTGTGACTTGAAATCTGTGGTTTACTGTAAATATATATTCAGTATTTTCATGTTCTTTTATTATTATTAAATATATAACACTTTTATTGTGTCTGGTCCTTTTAGAAAGTATTTAACCTTTGAGAGTGATTATATTTATTTGGTGACACTATGTGGGCCATTCCTGAAGGTCTAGCTGTCTTGACCAACTACTACCATTTGTATTACTATTACTATTATGCAGTATAATTGGACACCCCTTTGTTAAGGACCTTAGAGTAGCTGATTGTGGAGTGTCTGGTGTCAGTGATAACTACCTTATATTCTGGGCAGAAGGGGGTACAGCAGATAAATCTGTGTCAGCCTTTTCCAGGTGTGTGTGTGTGTCAGCTACTTGGGGCAGGGACATGAAGCACTGGTTTCACAGTGCCGGTGGGGAGCATTATTGGGGACCTGGACGGAGACAGAGACACCAAGACCCAGGGCTGAACATGCACCCTGTGTGCTCTTAAAGGAAATTGTGCTTGATGCAGAGAGGTCTGCATCTGGAAATACTGAGTGTATCCATTTGTATTCCAAGTGAACATCCCTCTCCAGTGTCAGTGGTGAGGATTCAGGCTCCTTAATCAATGGCCCAGGGAGGGGTTGTCGCAGATATATTTACAAAATCTAATGCAAATCAGTTTGGCTTCACAAAGAGAGTGATAAATTGTCCTACTGGCATCCAGGTAAAGAATTATACAAACCAATCCAAACAAAGCACAGGGAGGAGATGGGCTGGAATTAGTAATAAGGACCCAGGAATACTTCAGCATGAACTTACAGTACCATTATATCTGTTATATACTAGGTCATATAAATATGGAGAGAGTTCTCATAATTGGAGACATACACTTGTTAAACCTGTCTTTAAGGCAAAGCGAAGTAAGACAAACCCAGAATCATGCAGTTTACTTTCATTTTGTGGAAAAATAATGGAGAAGGTTATAGTGGATACATTATTTCCAAAATTGGAAAGGTTGGGGCTTGAAACCATATATCAACGTGCAGATGTTGAAAATAGATCTATCACCATGGTGTTCTATAGCAATATAATAACAACTATGAATGGAAAAAAATGTGCTGTGATGTAATTTATAAAGATTTCAACACTTGATAGGGTCATACACAAAACACTGATCAATAAATTAAAGCAACTAGGTTTTTTTATATACTCTTGATAAGATGGATAGCTGCATGGCTTACAAATAGGGCATAGCAAGTATCATACAGCAATTGGACAGGTGAAATTTGAGGTTACAGTCAGGGTGTCCAACAGGGCTCTGTCCTAGGCCCATTCTTGTTTAGCTTGTATCTTTTCAGCTATTTTTCTATTGTCAATCTTTTTCATCTGCAGTGTTCTATAGTCTGCATGCAGATGACTTGAAAATGGGTAAACTGATTACGTGTTACAGATAAGGCATGTCTGCAAAATAACTGGACTAAACTGACCATTTGGGCAGAGAATAATATGCTGATAAATACATCAAAAACTAAGTATATGAGATTTGGAAGACAAAACTTGAAAGGTGAATATTCAGTATAGTACACAGTGATTGAAACTGAAAATTCATTTAAGGATGTGGATATATAGGTAGATCCAGCTTTGAGTTTTCCTAATATCAACCATGATAGTTATACAGCTATAGGTTGTATAAAAAGATTTAGAAAGTCTATGAAATCATAAATACTGAAGCCATTATGTGTTAGTTATAGCAAACCTAAACTTGAGTGTGGAATAACAATATGAAACCTTATAAGAAAACAAGCATGAATAAACTGGAAAGAGTACAGCAGAAATATACCAAGGACATCCATGGATGTAAACATTTAAGTTATTATGAAAGAATCAAATATCTAAACTTGTACAGTGTCTCATATAGATATTTAAGGGGCATTTAGAGACAACTAACTCTGGGAAGGTTTGGGTTATCAAAATTTAATAGAGAATCATCAGACAGCCTATGTAGAAGATTCTATAGGAATAAGAAGTGTACTCATTGGTTCTCTGAGAGAGCAGCTGATGCATAGAACAGACTACCAAATTACATTAAAGCAAATACTAGTTTAGATATTTTTAAGAACAATGTGGACACATTATGGGAACAAGTGTTTTGATATATTGTCAGGTTAAAAGGGCATTATTGCAAGTGCTTGAAATATTTCTATGTATGTCACCTGCAAGATAAGTGAAGTATTTATGGCAGTGAAGTAAGTTAAGGTTATGAGCTGTTACTGAGTTTCACCTTGTAGTCCTTGTTTGACTCCCTTTGTCACAACATACGTAGTATATGACGATGAGCAGTATAAACAGGGTGCAGTAAAAGTGTGTAACAGAAGTTTTCAATCCAGAGAATGTCATTCATCACATTGGGCCTGAGATAGCTAAACTTTCTGGTGTGTTAAGGCCACAGGGACATCGTATCCCTGAGTATGAAGCTCTTTGATCATCTGAATGAGTACAGTGCAAAGCAAATATTATGTGATTCACTTTTAGGCCTCAGTCTGCTATTTTATGTGCGGTAATAACAAAAAGCAGTTGGCTGGGCAGTATTAAAAATTCAGCCCCCTTATTAACTCAGAATCTCAATTTGATCAGAATTGATTGGATGATAAAAGTCCATGCTAAATCTTTAGTTTACCCCCATTTGCACTGTAAGGTGGTTTCATGACGGATTACTTTTTATCTCAGCACATTGTACTACAATTAATTACATCAAAACCAGAATATCGCAAGTAATAAAAAAATAAATATAAAAGCACAAACCTGGGGAAAAAACACAGAGCAAGCATTTTTTTTTTAATTTCCCTGTTACCTCCAACCCCCTCCCCATCTTTGAGATAGCAAAAGTTAAGCATTCCCTTTTCTCTGAGCTTGGGCACTTACAGCAAACACAAAAAAAATTCCAAAAATACAATCTGCCTTCGGAAATTAAAAATACAACTAAACAGTACATAACTCGTGTGATACTAAAACAAATCACTAGTGCTATACAAGCAGCCATTGTCAATATAGTGTGCTGCTATAAAACTGGATGTAGCAAATTCACATATTTTCCTACATTACCAGATTTTACCGATGTGTAAAGTTTATTGAGGGTAAGTATGAAATGGGGTGGCTTTCCTACTGTTGCTTTAGTATAAAGTGGACAAGATTTCAAAATTTTGAGTAAAATTTTCCTGGTACTCAAGTTGGCAATGACGTCCTTCAGATTAGTGTGCTAACAGTGATTCAAAAGGTCTTTGAGTTTTTCATTTTTTTCTGTAGTTGTACAACTGTGGGGTTAGTTTAAAAAGAGAGGGGCAAAACTCCCCACATGGGGGATTGTGGGGGGGCTTGCTCCTCCTGTATACAATATTTTTTCTCTTTTGTTTGCTTGGTTAAAGCTTTATCCACTTTAGTTTCATCAAGATGTATTGGAAATGAATGGGACAGTACAGAGTATGACAAATATACAGCAGTCACAAGTTACCGGACCTTTCAGAGAGCTCTCTGCAGTGAGTGGAACACTTCGATACATCATCTTTTTGCACTCTCACAAGGGTCTTCTTAAAATCTTCAAGTGGCCTGAGTGGACAGCTTCTTAGTAGTTCTAAGAACTCTATGAAATGATGCCGTGGCCAAATAAGAATTAAAACAGCGCCCACATTTCAAATGGAAGCGGCCAGTACTGTAGCCGCCAAAACTTTTCAAGTCTTCTTTGAGGAGGCCAGTATTCAGTGGGCCTGGAAACAGACTCTTACAAACTACCAGGGGCAACAAAGATAAATCTTGATCTTTTGGTGCAGAATTACACCCACAGAAATAGGTAAAGGATCAGGGTGTTTCCATAATTTCCCTCCACACAGTTCAATTAAGGATTTGGCTCTTGCCTACTTCCAGTTCAACTCAGAAGGATCAGAATTTGTATAGCATTGCATTATTTTCTAGGCAACCACCAGACTAACCTTTGGAATTCGACATTTCCAGCAGCTGGTGCCTTGAACATTGTTCTGATGAAACCTGTACTCCAGTAATGGGCTTGGGCTACAAATGAAGACACCTCTCAGGACATTTGTTTTCTCCAGGTCTAGAGACCCACATAAAATTTGAGTTAAGACTGTTGATTACCAAAAAGCTTGTCACCTGCTTCATAAGAACTAGCTTTGGATTAGTGCTACTGTTTTGCTTCTGGTGAGAGGATTCCTGGCTGTGTGTAACTGCAGTGAGACCAACATTAATAGTAGCCAATAGGTGAATTACCACTAGTTATCATTCTTAGCTAACCTAGTGGGTGTCAAATTAGTGAGTTTTTGATGAAATTAGTTTACTGGTTCCTTTTGGTGTCAGAAAAAAGTTCCCAGGCTAGTTGTGGGCATTACTTGCTACCGATGTTAAATTTAAGTGTCCTGCTATTGGTTGATGTGCTCTATTGAGCTATGTGATGCTTAACAAGGTGATTTAACTTGGCGCTGCACATTGCACAGCAGCATGGTACACTGCACTGTACAGATGCAAGCACTTAGAGCCTGAACTTTCTCTATACAACTTACTCCCCAAATTAATTTTGTACTTTAAATATTCAGTAGTTGCATAAAGAAGCTCTGGTTTGTGCTAGGTGGAACATTGCTCTTCATATCCAGATTTGATTTTTTTTTTAGACAGAAAGCACCTCCTCTGAATCAACTCTAAACCTTATAGATGAAATTCCCCCTATAGGCCACATTAGTATGCAACTGGAACCATGGATCTGTACTTTCCAACCATCTCTATAGCAGGTTGGGTTGAAATGAGCATCCCAAGACAATGTACAAATATCTCATGTTTACTGATAGCCACCTGCTACTTAAACCAGTGGACACAGTGTGCAAAAGATGTAGTTATAATTTTATTGAGAAAGCTCTTGCATGAAGATCATTGAATAAGCAGGGTGTCAGTACCACACAGCACCAAACTAAACAAAGCACATACAGCTCAGACCGAACAGACAGACCTTCATATGTAGCGGCTCTTAAAAGTAGCCTGAGAAACAAGTACCCTCAGCATCCTCCCAAACATACATCTCAGTCAGCACCCTCGGTGAAACATACATCTTAAGAGTCACAGTGACTCCATTAAAAAGCCCAATATTCTAGTCATAGATGACATACCTGTGCACCACTCACCAGGCTGTGCCAGAAGGGGCTCCCAGTTAGTTGCCTAAAAGGGGCCAGAATTTATGTCTTTTTCCAAACACTGAAGTCACTGCTTCAACAAGTACAAATATGACAGTATACAGTAATAGTACATATGGGTGCAAATGACTTGAGGGATTTACTATCAAAGTGCTGATACACAGTTGTTCGAATAATGACTTACTCGAACCCAAAGAATGTAAATGACACCATTGGTCACTCAAAACAAAGTTCACAGTGATGTCAGCTAGCTGAATTCGACAATACCCAACTTACCTTGATGTCCAGATTTGCCCTACAAATGTTTTCAGGGGGGTAAGCCCCCCAAGTAACATCCATACCCCCTGCTAATTATATATTCCAAGTCCGAGATCACACTATAGCGAGGAAAAGGGTAAATTTCTAGATCCCCACTGTAGTGCCATCTCCAATCCACTTGTAAGCAGTTATGTTTAAAACCATGAATGCAAGCTATGTCTCGACGTTTCAGAGGCGACAAAAAATCCACATGGGATTTTTGATATGTATATATGATATATGATATTTCATCAGCACGTGCTCATTATGTAGATTACAAATTAAAAAAAGTGCTAGCAAGTGAGTCTCAAATTTGCAAGGACTCTTGGACCTTTTTACAACATATTAACAACTTGTTTTTTGACAAAAATGATCTATTAGTAACAATTGATGTGAAAGACTTGTATACCGTTATCCCACACACAGTCGGTTTGGATTGGGTTAATGAATTTTTGTTCGAACATAGAATCCACAAAGAGAAAATTTATCTTATTTTAGAACTGTTGGAAATTGTTTTGTTAAATAATTTTTTCTCTTTTGATGGTAAATATTACCTCCAACTGACTGGTGTAGCCATGGGTTCAGCATGTGAGGGTGCATTTGCTAATGCAGTCATGGCATATTGGGAGAGAAAGTTTGTATACAAGTCTATATACCATTCACACATCAAAATGTACTACAGATACCAAGATGACATCACTTTGATATGGGCAGGTCCCCAAGAACAGTTAGAATCCTTCTTATGTTACATCAATACTACCAACTCCTTTCCTACACTTCACTTGGGTAGTCGATAGTCAACATATGGATTATCTAGACGTCCACTTAATCAAAGACATAAGTAATAACTTGTATGCTACCACTATACACAGAAAAAAGATGTATTCCAACTCATTTCTTCATTACAGTAGTTCCCACCCCGAGCACCAGAAAAGGTCGGTCATTAAAGGCCAAATGGTAAGAGCAACTCGGATGGTTTCTAGGGACGAAGATTTTGAGTTGGAATGCACAAATTTGAAACAAATGTTCTTGAAGAGAGCATATCCAACAGATTTAATCAATAAAATATATGAAGAAGTGACTAGTAAAAGACATTCTGGACATTTCAAACCGATAGTGGGTGTTGTTTTGGAAGGCGAACATCAGCCTGGTTGTCAGAGCAACAGTTCTTATATTATGCCACCAGACTTGGTTACTAATTTACAGACAAGTGAAGCTATTAATTATCAAAGAAATGAAGTATTAGTTCCCACTCATACACCTGATATCCCTTTTGATTACCATGTGCATAATGGTGACAGAGGAACTTGTATAACTTTCATAATTACTTACAATACAGATTCCAAAATTTTGAAGATGATTTTTCAAAAAAATTGGGACATTCTCATGAAGGATGTAGACATCAGGGACAGTGTAGGAGTTAGACCTTGTATAACATACAGGAAAGGCATGAATTTGGAAGATCTTTTATAGAATAAACATCAGTCAGTTAATCACCAACACTCAGGCACCTTTAAATGTGGTTCTTGCCACTGGCTGGTGCCACAAAGTGAAGGTGGGTAATTCTTTTGAAATGAATGCTGTAAGATATAAAATCAAAGGCAAATATACTTGTTCTTTCAAAGCACTCATATACCTTGCTGAATGTAACCTATGTCCTGTGTTTTACATAGGTAAAACAGACAGGAAATTCAGCCAGAGGATTTACGAGCATATGTACACCATTAGGAAGAACAATTCCAATAATGCTCTGGCTAGGCATATTAGTGCAAATTCTGACCACGATTTCTCTTTCATGGTCATAGATCATGTTTATATGGATGTTAGGAGACCATGGGGCCTCTATTTAGAATTAAAAGAATTGACGTGGCATATTTTGATAAGGGCGCACAAATGGCCAGGCATCAATGAGATTACCTCTATTACACCTGTGTTAAAACTCAGGGCTTTAGAAAGAAACAAAATTGTAGACACGTGACCAAAATTTTAGTTGTTAATGAAAATTCATACCACTATTAAGCATATGAGTGTGTATATTTGCATATTCTAAATCAATGCATAACTTACAGGGTTCTTTTCTGGGGAGAGAAGGGTTAAACTCGTGGTGATGATGTCATGATTTTTCACTTAATGTTTCATCCAATAATGCAAAAGTATGCATTATTTAAACCTTGCATGTTTTTATTCATTTGTCTGATGAAGTTTATATTTTAATAAACGAAAGCGCCCACATGGATTTTTTACAATTAAAACTTTTCAAATTTTAAATTCAAGACTTTTTTTCATTTGCTATGTGGTTTTGAGGCACCAATCTCTACCTACTTTTTCTTCAGAAGTCTGATTTGTTTGTTCGTTTAGTTCACTCGGGATTTTAAACTTTTCCACCTGTACCCTCAACTATGAACAATGGTAAAGTAAGTTTCTACCTTTTGATAGTAAACTGACTTGAGACATACCTCCCTGGACTATATGAGGAGACTCATGATGGAGCTCTCAGAATGTGTGTCTGAGGTTCATATGAACCTAGCCTTGAGCAGCATTCTGCTATCACCAAGACTGATGCCACAATACAAACAAAAGATGGTTTTCAGCAATTGCATTATTTTCTGGTGTCATTCAAAAGGGGCACACCATATATCAGCCTGGGAAGAGATGGTAGACAGTCCTAACTGCTTTACCAGGGATAGCCTATACCTCTTCCCCAAGGTTTTCATACATTGCCAAAATCCTTATCCAGCACAGTGTGCCTTTGTTAGACAATGTCTGTCTTCTAAAGCTTCCAACATAACAAAATAGGATCTGGATAACATTACTGTATTGCTGCTCAATGCCAGGAGCCTTAACAAAAAAAAAATATTCCTTAAAAGCACCCCTTACCCTGGAAAACATTGATATACGTATCATCACGGAGACCTGGATCAAAACCATCCTATGCACTCCGTCAGTGTAACGTTTCAATGCCTATTTCACATTCAGGCCCACCACTTTAGACAAAGGCATTAAAGGTGGCTATGTCTCCATATTCTTAAAAAAAAAATTACCTCCATATTCATTAGGCAAGGTAATGGTCTGGAATGTCTCCATGTCCATCTTATTAGTAACAAAACCCCTTATCATATCACAATTAACTACAGGACCTTCTACAAAGCTATGATGGATTCCCTATGTATTAAACCCAACACCATTTTCCTAGAAAATATCAACTACCCCTCCATAAACTGGAGAATTAAACACCCTCAAACATGTATGCCCAGAAATTTATGGACTTGATCCATAGAAACTCTCTGGACCAGTTAGGTCTTCTCTCAAACTAGGGTGACATAAACTCTCTGGACCAGTTAGTCTTCTCTCAAACTAGGGTGACATAATCATGGGTTTGGTCCTTACCTATATGGGGCAGCTTTGCTCCTCAACTGTAACTTTCTCCCTGGTCAAATCCGACCACAAGTCTGTCACAGTCACCATAAGACTTCTGATACCTCAATATTCAGAGACTATGCAAAGGATACTCTCCTAAAACTGAATGATGACTTGACCAAATTCAAAAGAAACTTCCAACTTGAGGATCCTACTTCTTATGTGGAATTGTTACTGCCAAACTGTATGCACGTAAATAGCTGTATAGACACATCTGTCCTCCTCAGGAATATAACACCAAATTCAAAAATAAACCCATTGATGGAACCCTAATATAAATAGGCTCTATACAAAAAACAAAACAAAACACTGCATGCAAAAAATAAATTAAATTCTCAAGATGTCAAAAATGCTTTTGCTATACTAAACAAGGAACTATGGACCCTTATCTGATCAACCAAAGCCATATATGAAATAAAAATAGCCAGCCATGTGACATATAACCACAAAGCCTTTTTTAATTATGTTTTAACAATGTCCAGAAGTTTGCAAAGCTAATAGTAAATTATGTCACATACACAGACCAGAGGGCATTGCTAATCTAGTAGCAGACAAATTTAGCTCCAAATTTATCCCCCTCTCCCCTCCAATATTCTCTAATCACACACCTGGCGTCTGCACCATCCCCTAAATCTCTGAAGAACAAGTCCTCAAGGCACTAAGGCCAAGAACATTACTGATATGAGGCCATACAACATACCAGGCTGCGTACTGGTCAGCCTGAAACATCCAGACCTCCTACATAGGCTATTCAATAACAGCCTCAAACAGGCTTAATAAAGGATGGAAGTCATTCCCTTGCACAAAGGAGGGGCTTCACTGGACCTAGGTAATTATAAACCCATAATACTGACCTGTCTCATCAGCTATGGAAAAGATCAAACTCGACCCAAGTCAGTTTGGATTTCTCAAGGGTAGATCTGCCTACTTAACCTGGATGACTTCTTTGATAAAGTTACTGTAACAATGGATGAGGGCAGATAAGTACACACCGCATAATTAGACCTAAGAAAGGCATTCAACACCCTCACAGCTAAATGTCAGGTGCCATAGCAAGATATTTTGGAGCCTTCCACAGGAAACCAGTATA
>NC_056739.1:204797146-204874192 GCF_019279795.1 Protopterus annectens | reverse complement strand
AGCCACAAAACGATGGGCTAGGCTTGTAAATGCCCTCGGGCAGATAGCCTAGTATGAACCTATGAACCTATGAACCTATTACAACCATCCCCTACAACTAACTGCAACCAGAATAAGTTGCTTTCAACTCTGCACAGCAGGTTTAGGAGGTATTTCTGACATGGTGGTCTGATTAACCTTTATATATTTTTTTCACACACACGAATACAGTAATCTAAAATGTAGGTTGGGCTTTGCCCGTCTCATTAGGATCTGCAGGAGCCACAGACATTTGAGCTTGATTACAGGACCATGAATTTTATCACAGCCAATCTACGTTAATGAGTTCAAAAGTCCTTGAACTGCCACCAGATATTAGAATAACACTTGGACCTTCCTGTTGTATGTGGACATTTAGTTCCCCATGTTCAGTTTTAGAAATACAGATCCACAAGCACAAGCAGTAAATATAATGGGAGTCCACGGCACATGCACTGGGAATATTACACTGATGGATATGGCTTTTGCAGCCATGCAAAGAAAGGAGAGAGGCCAGGGCAGAAGCAACAGTTCACAGTCCAAAATCCACTGACCCTTGCTGTATTTGTTAACCAGGATGATTTATTTATTTATTTATTACAGATCTGTCCTTTTTCAGCAGTGGCCCAGGGAGAAAAGCTCCACAGTAATAAAAGAAAAAAAAAAGTACAGCAGTTGTAAAAAAATAACTATACAAATACATAAAAGGTAATGAAATTTGTTGACTGGGTACAGGGTGTAGAATTGGACAGTACAGCTATTTTATCATATAGTACATTTTTGCACTGATAATGAATTTCCGATACATATAGTTTCAAGTATTCTAAACAGATTTTGATACATGACGAGACAATGTGTAAGTTTTGAGATTCTACAACATGCCATTGAGTATATATTACAATTCATGGGACTGTGTGATAATTAAAGATGTTATTCTTATCCAGGGTTAGTGCAAGAACATATCCAAGTTTTGATGAGGTGTGTTTTAAGGGTTTCTTTGAATGTTGTAGTGCTGGATATAGTTTTGATGTTTAGGGGGATAGAATTCCAAAATTTTGCTATGCAGTTAGAATTGAAGGATTCTCCAGTTGAGTTGTTAGCTTTAGATACCTTCAATAAAGATTTGTTGGTGGAACGCAAGATACAATTGGTAGAGTAAGGCTGGAGGAAGTTATGAAGAGCAACAGTTGTATTGTTCAGTTGAGCCTTTTCAGCTATGACCCAAGATCAATAAACAGAACACGGAGTATTTTAACAATGAAGTTAATACAGTAGGTTGGCACAAAACAACACAAATACATTTGAGACTTTGCAAACGCAAATACATTTATACAATTAGTGATCATTTCATCAATTCCAGTGTAGCTAAAATAGTTGATTAACACAAATTTCAGTTACATCTGTCCAATCATAACTTCATGAACAGTAATACATTTGTATGTGTGACATCTCAATACTGTTAAAAGAGATTTAAGTACAATAGAATAGCTGTAACATGTCAACTGTAGTACAGTGTTGACTTCTCCACTGTCGCATTGCATTGAAATGAGAGATGAACCATTATCTTGTTAGCAGTTGGATCTAAATTCTGCCTATAGATGTTTTAAAACATCCTTAAATTGCTTAATATTTTCTTGTTTTTTTTTTTTTTTTTTATGGCAGTATATAAGCATGTGGCTGTGGCGGCCACGGTGGTGCACCAGTTAGCATTGCCGCCTCACAACGAGAGGTTCTCCGGTTCGATTCTCAGCTGGGGTGCCTTCTGTGCGGAGTCTGAATGTCCTCCCTGTGGTTGCGTGGATTTCCTCTGGGTGCTTCAGTTTCCTCCCACATCCCAAAGACATGCTGTAGGTGGATTGGACACTCTAAACTGGCCCTAGGTGTGGGTGCGTATGTGTGTGTGCCTTCTGTGGAAGGTTGGGCGCTGGGCTGGCAACTCAACACTGTAAAACTCCACTGCCAATCATGAGCGGACAGGTGATCCACTGTGGAGACCCCTAACCGGGAAAAGCCAAAAGAAGAAGAATATAAGCATGTGGCTCCATTTAATCAGAAAGTCCTCTAAAATAGCTCACTAATTAGCAAAAAACATACAATTTGGTCCATGCAAAATTTATGAATGTTTAAGTCCTGGCTCTGCTTATTGCTTCCCTGAATAGCAAATGGAAAGCTCTGTCATACTGCAAATCAGTCAGTGGCTCTGTGGTTTCTAATCCATTTCACTAGGACAGATGGCACCCAAAACCTTTGTGAGTTTTACCAACATTAGTAACTCTGGAGGGATCCTTAGGAATGGTATGGAGCAAAGAAAGCTCTGCTGCATGCTTGTGATACCAGGTAACCTCCTAATTCATTTTATCAAACTTTTAGTGGTGTTTACTACTGAAATATTTTTATGGGGAAAAAATTGGCCAACTCTGAGGCACCTAAGGTAGTGTTTAACAGCATCAAATTCTCATACAAAAAATGAAGTATACACTGCAATCTACTTCATAAATAAAGTTCTAGGAGTAGATATCTATTGTTTAAGTTTACAAAGCATATATTTTCACTGCCACATGCAAACAGCACACGAGAGATCTTCACCATGCATTTACAGAGGCATACATTAATTTGTAACAATTCTGACTCTATCCTGATTTAAATATTGTTTTTCTATAATGAAATGTACAATCATCATTTTAAATGCTCAAAGTTTTTGGACTTTCCATAAATAGGCTGGGACCTTCCAAAGGAAAGTAAACCTTATAATTTGAGATGCACTGTTTTATACTGTTCAGCAGCAGAACATACAGTTCTGAGTGTAGAACATCAAGGTTTTGAACAGTACACTGGAGTCAGGCAGCTTTCAAACCACAGTTATGTGCCTTAACTTGCATTTAAATGCGGACACAGTTAAAAAGTGCAGTAGATGCATTCATTAGGTGTGCCTGCAAACCACACAGGAAAACTGAAAAAATCATAATACACTTTTCAGTACTTCATGTGTTGCTCTGTATGCCTTATGCATATTATGTGGTTTTTAATTTGAAATGTACATGAGATTGAACTGAGGAAAAGTGCTTTATAAAAATTTGTAATTTGCTTCTTACTTATGATGCTAAAGAAACTTTCCACATCAAGGATGACCAAATTAACTGCATCTCATTTTAAAACAGAAAAAAAATACTGTACAGGTTTTGGAGTAGTTAAACCTGCCATTCATATTATTATAATAGTTTTCTTTTTCCTATACTTTGCTCTTAAGTTAATATAATTTAAGAAATACAGCTATGTTCAAAAAAGGAATATAGGAATTTTTTGCTCAAAAATATATACATTTTCTTCCAGTACAAAAGTGACTTTGCTTTCGTCAAGGGCAGGTTATGACTATTCAACCTGTTGGACTTCTTTAAAATGGTCACAAAACAATGGATGAGAGCAAAATGGTTCACACTGCCTACCTTGACCTGGCCAAGGTATTTGACACAATCAGACACTTGGGCAATGTTGACAAACTCAAGAGGTTAGGTACAAACCCTTATGTCATGCAGTGGATAGCCAACTGGCTCACAGACAGGACTCAGAAAGTTAGAAATGGGGAGTCCACCTCTACAAAGAGGCCAGTTACAAGTGGAGTCCGTCAGGGATTGGTCCTTGGACCGCTCCTTTTTGGAATTTACTTCTCTGAAGTAATGGCCAATGACTATGGTCTCTGGCTGAGTAAATCTGCAGATGATTGCAAATTAGGAGCAGTAATTGAAATCCCACACCGAAACAAATGTTCTCCAAGAAGTGCTGACACAGGCAAACAACTGGTGTCAGAGCCATGAATTAAAACTAAATGTCAAGAAATGATTAATAGTATCCTTTGGGAAGTCATCCACCCCTGGTAACTATCTTATTGACAACACACTTAGAGTTGACCCAGTAGTCAGGAACTTAGGAACACACAGTAATCCAGCCTTTGACCATCATATGTCTACAGTAGTTAGGAAATCACTTATAAACAAAGGTATGGCATCAAGGTCCAAAGAAGTCATTGTTCTACTGTCCTCTGCATTTATCAGACCCATCATTTAGTACAATGTCCCCTTTGGTATGTACCTAACCAGGCATATCAAACAGGTTCAGGCACCTAGGCAGTGAGACATTTTCCTGCGGTACTTTTGACTGGGGACACATGGCTGAAGTGACATTCAGCTGCAGAGAAATATGGCTGTTTGCAAATTCCCTGTGGCCAAAGAAAAGAATATGTAGCCATGCCCACAACTTCAATAACCAAATGCACAGGGGGAAAATAAACGTCCATGGTCCCCAAGTGAACATGAGACAGCAGGCAATATAGCAGGAATCAGCAGCAGGCTGGCCAGAGGGCATGTTAGTGGTAGTAAAAATGCAGTGCACAATGGGCAGTGCCTTCATAATTGGAGTGTGTGGACCACTACCTCCTTCACAATGTCTAGGGAACATTACCTAAAATGCATACTGGAGCATAAATGTGACTACAGTAGCCTGCAGGATTTCCTCCATGCTGTAGCACATTTCTACATGTTGTAGTTACATAAGTATGTGCTGTGCACTGAGCACAGCACTCATTACTTCTTCTGCCTGTTTGCATTTGGTTATTATAGCTGTGAGCACGGCAGTGGGTGCTTCTCTTTGCTCACAGGGAATTTGCAAACAGCCATATTTCTCTGCAGCTGAATGTTACTTCAGCCATGTGTCCCCAGTCAAATATACCACAGGGAAATGTCTCTCTGCCTAGGTGCCTGAACCCAGATTTTGTAGATGAAAGTGGTTGAGATAGGTTGAAGTCCAAAAGTTCTGAGGATTCTTTTGGTGTGTTTGCTGTAGCTTACAATAGTAGTTCTTTTTGTCAGAGAGTATAGCCTTTTTAGTTATGTTTCTTAGCTGTCTAAAGGTTTGTTGTTCAGGGGAGGTTCTGTTAGTTCTCCAATTAGCCCAAGCTTGGTTTCTAAGTAGAATTTTTTGTCTAGTTTCTTTTGTAAGCCAGGGGGCTGGTTTGGATTTTATTCTAATAGATCGTTTAGGTGCATGCACATCATGGTTTAGGTGCATGCACATCATGGTTTAGGTGCATGCACATCTAGGATTGCCAGAAATCTAGAGTTAAAATATTTGACAGCCTCATCTAGTGGGAGTATTTTTAGAGGTTTCCAGTCACATGCATGGAGTTCATTATAGCAATAACCCACGCCTGGGTGTGGGTAATGCTAAATTTACCCACGGTTGGCGTGGTTTGGTCCCGAGGAAGCCCGAGGACCAAACAAAGCCAACCGTGGGTATAGCATTACCCACCCAGGCGTGTTATTGCTATTATACATGACATTATTTAAGAAAAGAAACTGTTACTTTTCTTAAATAATGGCATAGTATAATGCCTGTTTACTGCCCTTCCGCAGATGTCTGGCATCCGGCAGTTCTGATGTACTGCGCGCCTGCAGTACATCAGAGCTGTGCAAAAGCAACGGAGAAAGCAAGATCTCCGTTGCTTTTATGTCTCGCTATGTTAAATGAGTTTAACATAGCGAGACAGTTAAAATAAGCAACGGACATCTCCGTTGCTTATTTTAAAACTGTCTCGCTATGTTAAACTCATTTAACATAGCGATTAAAAGCAACGGAGATCTTGCTTTCTCCGTTAAACACTGCCTCGCTATGTTAAATGGGTTTAACATAGCGAGACAGCTTTAAAATAAGCAACGGAGATCTCCGTTGCTTATTTTAAAGCTGTGTCGCTATGTTAAACCCATTTAACATAGCGAGACAGTGTTTAAAAAAAACGAGTTATACTAATGGAAAAAAGTCCGGGCGACCGGACCTTTTTCCATTAGTATAACTCGATTTACAACGGGCACGCTGGCCAATCAGCGTGCACGTTTTGGGGGGATCATGGTATAATTTGGAATAGTACAGGGTTAAAGTTTTTCTTTGTTCGTGAAATCCTGTAGGTAGGCGTGTTAGAGATGTCATTCCTTTGTCATATTGTATAAGTTAGAGTATGATCACTTAGATCATCTGGTAATGTTCCTACATTATAAATATGCGGGTGTTTATTTATAAGTATCCAGTCTAAGGTGCTCTCTTTTTTGGTTGGTTTGTTGATTCTGGTAGTTGAGTTGATAGTTTGAATAAAACCATGGAGATTAATATGTGCGGAAGGGTTATTAGTGTTGAAGGTTTTCCAGTCAGTGTTAAAGTCACCTAGTATTATTGTTTCTTGTGGGTAAGTTGACGACACCCAGCTAAGAATATCTTCTATTATAGTGTTGTTATTACCGGAGGGTAGGTAGATATAGATCACATAGAGGGATTTGTTAGGGTTGATTTGAAGTTTGGAGATGAGGACTTCAGCCTTATTGTCCAAGGGTGGGTATTCAGATATAGAGGAGATCTGTAGGCCACTTTTGTAGAGGAGTGCTACTCCCCCACCCTTACATTTTAATGGTCTTGTCTCAATATGTTATAGCCAGGGGGGATAATTTCATTATCCTTAGTTCCAGTTTTTAACCATGTTTCTGTAAGGCAGAAAATGTCGAAGGAGTGAATATCAAGGAGAGCATGAATGTGGGCAATTTTGTTATTGATACTGCGGATATTGAGATGTGCTATAAGTAGAAAGTTAGGGAATTTGGTCAAGGTTAGCAGGTTTGGGGAAGTCGTGCAGTGAATATTTACTGTAGATGCATTGGTTGGGCCAGGATTAGGGTGTATGTCCCCATCCCTTAAGGTAGGACTTTGTGGTTTAGATATTGGGTTGTGTGAATAGTTAATTAGAGGTTTCCATTTCTTTATTAAAAGGTTGTTGTACTTAATGTGTGTGCATCGATGGTATTGAGGTGACATATAGCAGGGAGTGGAGATGATGTTAATGTGTTTATGGGAGTGGGAGATATCAACAGTGGTTGTTTGTTTTGGAGGGAGATTGTGGAGGAAGAGTTCAGAATTTTCAAAATAGGTTAGGAGATAGGCTGAGGTCAGGACAGGTAAAAATATGGTTAAGAGTATTAAGTTGGTTAGGATAACTTTTATTGTAGTTTGCATATTGTTATATATAACTATACAAATACAAAGGAGGTTGGGTGGGATAAGATAATGAAGGACTGGTAGGAGTGGGTGAGACTTAGGTAGAGGAAGGAGTAATGCTATTTGGGAAAACAGCACTATAAGTAGAGATACTAGAGAGAGAGTTAGAGGAGGAGGGTGTGGCTAGGTGGAGTAAATTGTTTGGGCGTATAATTGGTTGGATGAGTGAGGAGTGTGGTTTAGGAAGTATAAGATTAGGACCACTGGGGGTGGGTGGGATTTGGGGGTAGGGTAGGGGAGCGGAATGAGCCCGCAGGGCGAACGGAGCGGGTAGAGACAGTTGAAGGAGAAGCGACTATCAGAAATGCAGGTAACTATAGGTAAGTGAGGTAGTACATGAGTAGGAAAGGTCTAGAATGACACAGAAATCTAACGAACATAAAATAGAGGAGGGTAAATTACTGTTTCAGCACAAGGTGAATAAGAGGAGGAGCAGGTCAAGAACTAAAAAAGTATAGTACAGTTGCAGGGATAAAACAGGGAGAGAGGCAGTGAGTACTGGATAGGATGAGGATGAAGGGGGATAAGAAGAAATATACTGTAATTACAGAGGTAGAACAGAGAGAGAGAGAGAGAGAGAGAGAAGCAGTGAATAAGGGATAGGATAAGGGTGCCACCTAGTGGACAGAACTAGTATTGAAGAAAGTGAGTGGGAAAGCTAACTAGAGAAGAGCTATGGAAGATCTGATACTTAGAGTGGGTTATTGTAAGCGAGTAGGTGAAATGGCTGTTGGGTAGCTGGAAAGGTAGGGTAAAGGCTGCTGGTTGCTCAAACTCCAAGCGAATTTTAGAGCCCTGGTAAAACTAGTTGACAGAGGCCTACTGTACAATTGGGACCAAGTCCAAACCTACATTCTTCCTTCCTTGATAGAGGGTGCAAAGAAAAGGAGTTAAGCAGATGCAGCCACTGGAGTGTGGACAGGTTCTTATGTCACCAGATAGGTTGCTGCTAGGGCACGTTCAGAACAGTGTTGAGCTGGGTACTTTGGGGAGAAAGGGAGACAAAGGAAGAGGATAGGACAGAGTTAGCACAGGTATCAGGGCTGTAAAGCTAGTAATAGTAAGATAAAACATTTACATTCAGTCATAGTTACTAATAAATTTATATGCAATTCTCATAGGCATTATAAGCAAGAGTAAATAATGAATATAAATGCAATTCTTGTTGGCAATTAAAGCATGAGTTTACAATCAATAGAGGTAACATGCAGACTAGGTGCAATAGAACTAAAATTAAGTGAGTAAGGTCTTCATTAAAGCAGTTCAAACATTGACTAAAGTAATGCAGTAACCAAAAATGCAGGTACAATGGATATTCTTTCTTTTATAAATGATAGTTAACTTGCTAGGGACCAGATAAAAATAATTCCCAGAAATAGGCAGGGAGACAGTTGGGGGGACCCTGATTCACTCCTTAATGTGAAGGCAAAAGGGACTCACTATCATTTTAAAGTACATTTTAAGCAGGTCCACGGGTAAAGGAGAGATATGGACATTATATACATTCAAGCTAGACCACAATGGTGGTACAATGCTAGCAGTAGTTCAGGCTGTTATCAGGTAGATAACAAAAAAAAATTATAAAATGTCCTCAGTACACTGAGGCTAGCTACACATATGAGGCACGTTATCATCTAGCCTTACAAGGCTGTGGGCAGGTAGTAGGAGTTTCCCAAGCAGTCAAGTTAGCTCCACAAGAGTGGCATAGTTATAAATAGCCGATTCGGCTAAAATAGCGCTAAAATGATTAATTTGGACAATGTAATAGGGGTTTCTTAAGCATTCAGGTAGTAGGGGTTTCTTAAGCAGTCAGGTTAGCTCCACGAGTGTGGCGTAGTTATGAATAGCCGTTTTGGCTAAATTAGCGCTAAAGCATAATTTAGACAATGCACCATCATACGAGTAGTACAATTGCAGGAGCGAGGTTCGCATTCAATGGACTAGGTAGAGAAAAACAAATCCAACAGATCACATAGACAAGCTCCACGTGGGTGGCGCAGTATCAAATTGCCATTATGGGGATGGCCAGCTGTGGAGCAGCAGCTACATATCAGGCTCCACACTGATTTTTGTCCTGCACCAGGAATAGGTAATGAGATTCATTTTAGAATCTCACTAGCTGCTCTTGGCATAGAAGGTATCCTTAACAGCTGTGGTGTTGGCATTGTGCGGCACTGGGTGGTGTATGGATACTCCTCCCAGAATGTGATGCCATACTGGGGTCAGAGCTGGAATTAAATATCTGGGTAGTGTTGCTGGATGATGAAGGCTCTTCATAGTGCTACACTTATTCTTTGGAAATGGGGGGGAATTTACATGCACTGGCCACAACGTTTCTATTTTTGAGCCATGACTTTTGAGAGCTTCTTCCCTCTACTCTAAAATATATGGGCTTCTATTCAGAATTCAGAAGAAATACAAAAAAAAATTGTGAAAAGGCCACATTTCAGCACTTCACACACAAATGAATTACCTGATCTTTTTTACTATGCATTTAAAAAAAGTCACTTTAATGTCTTCTCATCTCCTATATCCTTTTCTGCTCTCTAAAGTCTCATCTTCTTGCTCACCCTTTTTTAAATTGTATATTTGTACTTGGCATCTTCCCTTGAAAATACTAGCTAATGCTTGCAAATATCAAAACTCATGTCCATTTTTGTTTTCTAACTAAATCCAAAGTATGTAATATCTTCTGTAAATGTAGATTAACTTTAATACATGCACCATCTTCCTATGTAAATAGCATATTGTTAGATTTTCTTGTAAAGCTCTGAAATGTATTTACTGTTTGTAAAATTCTTTGTGGATTTTGAAATAGTACATATCTCTCTTTTTTTTTTTTTTTTTTTTTTTTTTTAACTCCAGGATAAATCCTGAAATTGTTTCATGTAGATAAGTGCCCTACTCAAAAAACAAACTCAAGTAGATAAATTAAATACGCTAATGTGATTGTCTGAAACCACTAATGATCTGAGAGGTAATGTCACACAATGAGCAAGAGCGGTGGTCAGATTAAAAAAAATTCTACTTGGTTATAAAAAGGAAACAAGTGAGTCATAAAAAATGGTACTTAGCTGTGTAAAAAGAAGCAAGTGACACTCATCCAAAGCAACTGATAGTCATTTTCTTTTCCTAGCTAAGCAATTTAAAAAAAAAACATCCAGAACAGTATAACGTTGATTTGCTTTGTGGTGTATACTTTACACAATTTTAATGGAGATAAAAACTGACCTGCTCCCTACTACCAGACTTTCATCATAAAAGAGAACAACTGGGTTTATAGGCACTCCAGGCAGAAATATCGGGCTGCAGGACTCTTGCTTAGCCCAGGCATACCGATGTCTCATTCCCTGACAGAACAAATGGGTGAAGGCAATGGAGCCTTTGGGCAGGTCCAGTTTAGAACAAGAAACAACTTTTGGCTTATACAAATGATGTTTTACATACTTTTAATTCACTGGTAAATTAATTTGAAGCTACAGCAGTCCTAGAGAGACCATAGAGAAAATAGAGAACTCGTGTGTTGTCTCTGCATGTACAGGCTATAAATGTCATATCTTTTATCTCTAGTTGAGACCCATATGGTTTATAATACTTAGATTTGGACTGACAAACACCTAATAATTTTGTGAAACTTATGGCACTCTTAAAAATAAGTCATTTTGGACTTATAGATCCACTGTCATTGATAGAAACAATCATTGTTTTTCAGAATAAACTTTTACACTACTTAACTGTATTCCCTGAACTCTTTCCAGCCTGTTTGTTGGGGGTGGGGTGGGGCAGACTCTTGGTCCGAGTTTCTCTGAAAACAAACAGCTGACATATTGTTGCAAAGTGTGAGCACCATCACTAAATTTCTTAAGTAATATACCTGCTCCTATATTTCAAGAGAATTTAGCCACCCTCTTTGGCCTTGTTACATATGCCAAGTATTTTAACCATGCCCTTAGCTGGTTATAACTTCTGAAGTTTGCCATGTCTCAGCTGACAAGGTGTGTCAGCGCTCTTCAACACTATACCTCACCAACTACCAAGTAGCCTAAAGCACTCTGCACTTGGATATGCAGTCATGGTTTTGTCTTGTTTTTGCAACCTTTTAGGATTCACCCCAAGAACAGTGTAAGACAACCAATGCTTTCACTTAAACTCCTGGGATTACTTTCTTTGTTTCTAAAACATGTAGACAAAAATATCTAAGTTATCAATACTAAACTTGTGGCTGTGCTATTTGAAATCTAAGGTTTAGATAAAAAGATCTTCTGCTAGCTCTACCAACTGAGACACGCCCTAATCCATGGTACACTAAAGTTGAAATGTCAAATGAGCTAATGAGATGACAAAAAGATCTGTATTGGTATGAAATGTTGTGATCTCTATGACACTATTAATCATGTGGTCTACCAGAAAAAGCAGACAAAAATCTGTTCTTAGTCTACTAGTGGCTTAACATTTTATAGAATACCAGTTGTCCTTCAGGACAACTTCTACATCTCATTTTTTTTTTAATCACTGAATTTAGAAATGCAGTGCGACAATTTTTATCCCAAACTTCTTGTAAAAGGTATGGTGGAGATTAATATCTGCAGTCCAAAATGTGAATTATTGGGGGCAGATGATCCCCATTTGTTGTACTCGTATAGTAAAATGCAACAGATTTTTTTTATTATTTATTAATTTATTTTCCAGCAGAACCTGCATTAGGAATTAGCATTCTGTCCTAGAATTACCAAGGAGACTATGGTCAGGTGTGTTTCTCCTATGGACATCAGGGGAAAAATTTGCCAAATGTAGCACTTGTTATGTCCCCACTCTTGGCCAGTAATCAAGGAGCCTGAATCCTCACCATTGGCACTGAAGAGGGATGTTCACTTGAACAAAAATGGATACACCTAGTATTTCCAGAAAATCTCTCTGCATCAAGCACAATTTTCCTTAAGAGCACACATGGAACACACTTAATCTGGGGTCTGAATTTCTCTCTCTGTGTTCTCCCTCTACGTCCCCAGTAAGACTCCCCACTGGAACAGCTATAGAGTTGAGACCTCAGCAGAGTGTCCAAGCCAAGTTTTCCAGCACCCTGTCTGGGAAACCAGTAATTTGTGACCCTGCTTCAAACAGCTGACACACACAGACACACACACACACCTGGGAAAGGCTGGCACAGATTTACTTGCTATGCCCCCTTCTGGCCAGACTATGCACCACCACCAGTCACTCCAAAGCCAGCTACTCTAAGGCTCTTGCAAGGGTACCCACTTATACTTAGGGAAATTAATATTAATACAAATGGTAGTTTGACCAACATCATGGCTTTCAGGAGCAGCAGAGCTGTCACCAAATGCATATAAGGACTCTCATAGATTAAAATATTCTCTAAAAAAAAGACCAGCCACAATGAAAAGTTTAAATATATTCAATAATAAATAAGAAAAGAACATGAAAATATTAAATATCTATTTAAAGTAAACACCAGAGTTTCAGTCACACGAAATATTAAAATAACACAGATGACGAGATTCACACATATACAGAAAAACAGTACTTAACTAATCTCACTATATTTTCCTGACTGATTTAGACTACTACTATTCCCTGGTCATTTTTACTAGAGTGAGGCAAGATGAAGTAGGTGAGTGGTCCTTCTCTACCAGGTTCCAAAAACAGACTGCAATGAGAACTTAGTCTCTTTGTTTTTGTGTCTTTCGGCTTTTAGGGGTCGCCACAGCGGAACTCCGGTCCGCTAATGATTGACAGTAGATTTTTACATGCTGAGTTGCCGGCCCTGACGCACAACCTTCAATGAAGGTATGCCCATTCACACATGTCTCCACACAGAAGACGCTCTAGCTGAGAATCGAACAGGACAACGTCTTACTGTGAGGCGACAACACTACCACAGCACCACCATAGTATTAAAATATAATTTTAGTGATGGATTACAGAATGACATCACATACATCTGGTCATCTGACTTCTGGTTCCCATGCCCCCCCCCGGTTAGAAGCTGTCAAGATTTAGCGCATACATGTCTATAATGCACACACAGTGCCTTGCTAAGATTTGCTGCAGCACCTGGAAGTCATAAAACCATTTTAAACCTCTACCCTTCCAGACTAGCAATTAATTCACCCCAATGACAATGCAGGAAGCTTCCTAATACAGACTTTTTGTCTCTGGCTGCATTAAGAACTGTAAGATACAACCTTTATGGACTAACCCAGGTAAATTTAAGTTCAATCTACCTTAAAAGTGCATTCTGTGTTAAAATATATACATTTAAACAGTTAAAATAATAGATGTATATTTCTTTTCTGTTCAGCAGGGCACACTTTTGGTGCATTTTCTGTTCAGCAGGGCACACTTTTGGTGCATTTGTAACACAAGCAGCTTTACAAATACATTTTTCAACACAAGCATCTGTACAAATTAGTTTGATATACAAATGGCATAATTCTTTACAAACTTCCAGCTAGCTGTGCTGGCATATATGTTACACATCCACTGCCCTACTTCTGGCATAGCTGGCAATGCCTCACATCATCACGGTATTGATGAAAGGAAACAAACTAAGAAATAACTACATATCTGGAATTTTTGTAAACAGCATTAAGGCCACGATGAGCTATTAAAGAAGTTTTATCCTGCAGTACCTAGTTATGTGTAACTCAGTATTCAGTTGCCTACTGTGTGATTCTGTGCATGCCATTTAACTTAACAATGCAGGCTTCCATTGAAAATGGGCATCAACCCAAATGGACAACTGGATTAACAAAATAGATACAAATAACTGTTAATGGTATTTAATGGCAGATTTCTCCATCAGTTGTACCAGAAAACATCTAGAGTAAATTTCTTTCCATCTTAGTTATGATTGCAGGCCTGGGGAGACAGGAAGTATAGAAGAAAGGAGGGAGAGGAGAGATACTTCAGATTACTTTTGTGCTAAGCACAGCCTGGGCAGGATTACTCTTTTCTGTTACAATACATCTATATTTTGTGCTTGTATCATGAACATTGGAATCATTTTCTGTAACTGACAACTTCTGACACTGTAAAAGCAATAAGATGTTTTTCTGTTTTCATAAACAAGAGCCACATAAAACATTGTTGAACACCAGCTATGAAAACTGCATTCTCACAGTTTTCTTACTTTATCACTCCCTAGTACTTTCATCTAATAAAAAATACAGCACGGGCTACGATAACATCACACATGTACTACCAGGTGGAAGACAAGATAAATGCCAAAAGTTATCAAAAGGTTACACAAAACGCTTCCGAGTTAACATTTAAACATGTAGGTAATAAGCCTGCTACCTTGACAGGAGGCAGCAAAACAGAAATTACCTCCTATTAGCACTTGTATGGCTACTTAGGAGTTATCAGACAACATGGACTGTTCTCCAGTTTTCAGCTTTTAAAACTAACTACTTATGGTTAAACAGCTACACATATTTTATTTAAACAGTCCAATGCAAAGCCAAGTGTTTCAGATGCAAAATGCTGAAATGAAGAGTGTGGCAACCAGGCAAAAGTCAGCATTACCAAATACATAAAACTCAGTGTTATAACACCACTTCCATGTACATGCATTTATATAAATCAAGTCCTGTTAACTAGTATGTTATGCTGGGGCATTATATCTTCATATCCTTATTAAAGAAAAACTGTCAGTTTTAAGAGGGATAAATGCGCATGCAAAGGGAAAGAGTTAGACATGAATTACTTCTGTATCATATACTACCCAAGTGCTTCTTGTGGAAAAAAAAAGCATATGAATCAGTTTGTGCATTAGAAGATCATAAACCATAGTATGGACTACTTTCTTCTATTTCTCTTTTCTATTGGAAAAAAAATCTGTAAAATATAACCTATGCTCTAAGTGCAATATACCATGCCTGAATATTGGCTATGCTGAGATTTGTTTTTGGTAACTTGACCTTCATTCTCAGATGGGAGTAACTGCACTGTAACTCATATCCTAACATATATTGATAAAGTAAATTTGTGCATAAATTACTGCTTAAACCAAGCTCTGCTAACTTAATCATATATGCAGTGTAGCAAGCAAATAACAGTTATCTTGCTTTAATTTATTTTTATTTATCTTTTATTGACCAGGTCATTCCCACTAGGATAGTAGTTTCTTTTCCGGGGAGATCTAAGGCTATATTTATACTCCTAGGGGAAATTTGGCTAGGGTATGGGGAACTTCCCCTACTTTGTTTGATAAATGCCATGTGATCTTTTTTAGCAACCTATCTTACTGGTATAAAAATATTACCATTGTGTGAATTTCTGCTTATCTCACTAAAAGCTCCATTGTACCAGACAGAGTGTTTCTTAAACAATCTGGAATCACAGAGCTGACACAAGTATATTTTTTTGCACTTTAACTATTCACTATTTCTTAACAGTACTGCACTGTTTTTATTTATTTGTTTAACAGTACTTCTCTGTTTTTATTTGCTTCGCTGAATTATTTACTTTTCTGTGTCTGCATTTATATATTTGTTGAGTTCTGACTGGTTTGTTTCCTGATCTTTGATGGAATTTTTTTATTTCTGTTCTAAGGTATTTGGCACAGCACTTTAGCTTGGACTAACTGGCTCCATGTAGGAGGTCCTTTACAGCTCTCTGCAACAACAGGGAGTTTGTGGTGAACTCATTCTAGGGTGGAAACACTGGTCAAACAGCTTCTGTGTTGTCTGATTGCCTCAAGGTGTGGCTTTGGAAGGGCCTTTTGTCTTGCTGGTATAACAATATTACCTTTGTGTGAAATTTTGCTTGTCTTGCTAGAAGCTCCATTGTGTCTGACAGTGTTTCTTAAACAATCTGGAATTACAGAGCTGACATAAGTATATCTGTTGCACTTTATCTAACTGTTCAGTATTTCTTAACAGTACCGCACTGTTTTTATTTATTTGCTTGACTGAATTATTTACTTTTCTGTGTGTGCATTTATATATTTGTTGACCTTTGGCTGAAGTTTGTTTTTCTTCGACTCTCCCACCCAACTGCTGTTGTGTTTTTAAACATGGTGTCTTTTGCAGTTGTCTGCCCCTTCTGTAAATTTGATCTGGGACACTCCTCCCAGTCCCATCTCATTAGCTCAATTTACCTAATAAAGAGATCATTTGGGAAGGCCAAACCCCTTAGTTCCTTAACCTTGAATGATCTTCTGTTCCTTCTCTCTCTCTCTTTCCACTTTACCAACAAACAAAACAAAACACACTTTATTCAGCTGCTTTATTTGTGTTTCCTTCTCCTACTCTATTACTTCATCTTGCTTTTTCTGCCACTTGCTGCTTGTTCTCTAATGTGTTCAAGTGCATATTTTCTGTTGCATTTATTACTGCTTGTTTATAGCCTGTTTAACTTGCAATTGTTATTCTAAGCCTCTTAGTTCTGGTTTAAGCACTTGGGCTTTAGGCCTACCCTTAGCTCTCCATGGCCTTTATCCCTCAGATTCTGTCAGATATGGATGGACAATTTCTTACAGTTTCTCCTGCCAGTCTGGTTGACATAGGCATCCTGAGACAGTGTAGCAACTGTCTCATATACTCCAGCAACCATCTTCTACTAGCACCTAGTAACACAATTTGAGAGAGATGCAATTGCATTAGGAACCTAGAGTTGAGGCTCTCTCCCTCACAAGCCAGTATATCGGGCACTGAGAAAGTTGTGAACACAATCACTACACCTCAAACACCACTCACACCTACACAACACATATCCACATATGCAGAGGTCCTCACCAAAAACATACCCAAACAAAGGAGACCTCCAAGGCAAAAATACACAATCTCCACAGCCCTCCATACCACCTACCATGCATAGCCCACACTCCTGTGTCTCACAGCCACGAAGGCTTAACCATAAACCCAACATATTAGTCATAGGAGAGAGACTCCATTGTAAGACACACAGATGTGCCTCTCACCAGGCTGGATAAGGAGAAACTCACAGTTAAGTTGTCTGTCAGGGGCCAGAATCCATCATATCACATACAAACTCAAGTTTCTCAACAATAGGTACTGTTATGACTTTGTCACAGTTCATGTTGGTGTGAATGACTTGAGATGTACCTCCCTGGACTATATGAAGACAGACATGATTGAACTCGCTAAATATGTGTCCCAGGTAGATACGCCCATAGCCTTATGCAGCATTCTACCGTCACCCAGAATGATGCCTCAATACAAACAGAAAATGACTGACTAACAATTGACAGTTTCTGGTGTCATTCCAGGGGGATTCAGTACCTAATGGGAAGATGTGATCAACAGACAATAATGCTTTGCCAGAGATGGCCTGCATCTGTCTCACTTGGGCTTAAGGCTTCTAGGAAAAGGCTCTTGTGCCTTTTTTAGAAAAAGTGATGAGGTTAAAACTACCAACATAAAAATTTCAACACAAAGCAAATTAAAGGTCATGCTGCTAATCACTAGGAGTCTAAACATGAAACTGCACTCATTGCAAGCATTCTTAACCCTGGAAAATGCTGACATTTTCACAATCACAGAAACCTAGTTCAAAGCTGTGGAGAGTACCCCCAGTCTTACCCGGTTACTCATCCTATCATACATTCAGACCCCTAACTATGGGCAGTAGCCAAAGGAGGTGGAGTTTCAATATATATTAAAGTCATACACACCTCCAGGCTGGTCAAACAGTATGACACACAGGAGATACTGCAGGTGCAGTTTACCATTGACAAGACCCCTATACAAATAATAGCTAGCTACTGGCCCTCAAATCTGACTCAAGATGCCCAAGTTGCCTATCTGGACCTCTTTGAATCTATCAAGATTCAACCTTTGACCATGATCCTGGGTGACTTTAGCTATCCAAACATTGACTGGAAGAACTACTCATGCCAGAACACAAATGTCCAGAGATGCCTCAGTTTTGTCAATGCAAATGCCTTGGAACAGTTAGTCAGTAGTCCCACAAGAAGTGATAATATCTTGGACTTGGTATTAATCAACATGAGTAACCACTGCAGCATCCATGCAGTATCATCCTCCCTGGTAAGATCCAACCATAAAGGGATCACTTTTAAAGTCACCATCTCCCTCAACCCCCCCTCTAACTAGGGTCAAACAAAAACACTTCTCCAAAGCTGATTACAGCCTCCTGAGGGATGATATAAACAGCTTCACAGCCTCCTCCCCCTCTTTAGGAACTGGCACCAGTATCCAAAACTACACCAAAGCACTATACAAGCAGTTATACAGATGCATGGAATCAGGAATACCCGACAGGACTAAATCATCCTCCGCAAGGAAGAGTAAACCCATCTGGTGGGCATCTGCAATAAATAAACTCTATATAACAAAAGGGAAAAATTGCTGCCCAGGGCCAAGGAAGAGCAGGTGCCCAACTGGAAGCAATCTCTCCTTAGCCTGAACAAGCAAATAAGAGCAATAATGAAATCCTCCAAAGCAAACTTCGAGTCCAAATTTGTCTCTAGTAGATGTGGCCATCATAAGACCTTCTTCACATATGTATGCAATCTCAACGGAAGCACCTAGGTTTGTTCAGAACTGGTGGTCAAGGACACCACATATACAAATGCCATAGATATATCAAACTTGTTGGCTGACAGATTCAGCAAAAACTTCACCCCTCCGTCCCCATCAGTAAATTAGGACATCCCCAGTACCTGCCCCCTTCCCCTTATATCTAGGGAAAAGGTCATCACTGCTCTCTCAAAGGCAAAAAAATACAGTCTCCATGGGACCCGATAACACCCCAGGCTGCATCCTAAATGAACTCAGGCAGGAACTTGCAGCACCATTAGGCTCCCTATTCAACCAAACCCAGAGTATTGGCTTTGTTTCAGCTGAGTGGAGGACAGCCACTGTCATCCCTTTGCACAAAGGTGGAGCGTCCACCAATCCGGGAAATTATAGATCCATCAGCCTAACTAGCTTGATCTGCAAGGCCATGGAATGGATTGTCATGGACCTCATTAACAAGGACACTGACAACCTCCAAACACTCGAACCCACACAGTTTGGCTTCATCAAGAAGAGGTCATGTCTGTTAAATTTGGTCAACTTCTTTGAGACAGTCACCAAAGCTATGGATAAGGGGAAGACGGTGCACACTGCCTACCTTGACCTGGCCAAAGCCTTCAAAACTATTCCCCCCTCAGGCATAATAGATAAACACACTCAACTAGGCATCAATCTGTATGTGGCCAGATGGGTAGCCAACTGGCTCACTGATAGAACCCACATAGTCAAAATAGGGGAAGCCACCTCAAGCAGTAGACCTGTAACACGCAGTGTACACCCATGAGTTCGGTCTTGGGGCCTCTGTTATTTGGGATGTACTTTTCTGAGGTGCAGGCCAAAACCAGTGGGCTATTGTAGATGACTGCAAGCTGTGCACAATCATCAATTCCCCTAGTGATGTTGACATCCTCTAAGAGGGTCTCAGCCAAAAAAATGACTGGTGCCAGAAACATGGCCTCAAGCTGAATACCAAAAAATGTATCATCATCCCCTTTGGAAAGGGTGAAGTCCATGCAAATTATCACATTAATAAAAACATCCTAAGCATACAAATGACTGGTGCCAGAAACATGGCCTCAAGCTGAATACCAAAAAATGTATCATCATCCCCTTTGGAAAGGGTGAAGTCCATGCAAATTATCACATTAATAATAACATCCTAAGCATACAATCAGTTGTGAGGGATTTCAGCACCAAACTTGATAGAAACCTGACATTTGACCATCATGTTGCTTCTGTTGTACAGAAAGCTTTCTACATGACCCACCTCATAAGTAAGGGTATCTCATCCAGAGACAAGGAGGTCATAATGTCCCTGTATTCTTCCCATATAAAGCCCATTATTGAGTACAATGCCAACCACTGGGGATGCACAAGCCAGTGCATTTCTTTGTGCCGGTCCCAAGCTTGGAAAAATGGGGAGGGTTGCATCAAAAAGGGTATCCGGTGTAAAACATCCAAATACTTGATGCGGACACTAGTAAATATTTCCATACCGGATTGGTCGAGGTCCAGGTTAACAATGGCTGCCACCAGTACTGGTTGCCAACAGGGTGCTGGTGGAAATTGGGCTACTGTTGGCCGAAGGAGGAGAAGAGGTGGAAGGCATGGCCGAAGGCAGGAAGAGAAGAGAAAGGCTAGGACTGTGGTAGTGAGGGTCGGAACTTTGAATGTTGGCAGTATGACTGGTATAGGCAGAGAGCTAGCCAATATGATGGACAGAAGGAAGGTTGGTATATTGTGTGTGCAAGAGACCAGATGGAAGGGGAGTAAGGCTAGGTGTATTGGAGGTGGGTTCAAATTGTTTTTTCATGGTGTGGATGGGAGGAGAAATGGTGTAGGAGTTATCCTGAAGGAACAGTATGCTAGGAGTGTTTCGGAGGTGAAAAGGGTGTCTGATAGAGTGATGTTTATGAAGCTGAAAATTGATGGTGTAATGATGAATGCTGTTAGTGCATATGCTCCACAAGTTGGGTGTGTGATGGATGAGAAAGAAACATTTTGGAATGAGTTGGATGAAGTGGTGACGACTGTACTCAAGGATGAGAGAGTGGTGATTGGAGTAGATTTCAATGGGCATGTTGGTGAAGGGAACAGAGCAGATGAGGAAGTGATGGATAGGTATGGTGGTAAACAGAGGAATGCAGAATGTCAGATGGTAGTGGATTTTGCAAAAAGGATGGTCATGGCTGAGGTGAATACGAATTTTAACAAGAGGGATTAGCATAGGGTGACATACAAGATTGGAGGATGATGCACACAGGTGGATTATATCTTATGTAGGAGGGCCAGTTTGAAGGAGATTGGAGACTGTAAAGTGGTGACCGGGGAAAGTGTAGTTAGGCAGCATAGGATGGTGGTTTGTAGGATGACGTTGATGATCAAGAACAGGAGGAGGAGTGTGAGGCAGCACCAAGGATCAAATGGTGGAAATTGAAAAAGGGTAATTGTGAGGTGGAGTTCAGGGATGAGTTAAGACAGGCACTGGGTGGCAATGAAGAGTTACCAAATAGCTGGGTAACTACAGCAGAGCTAGTAAGGGAGACAGCTAGAAAGGTGTTTGGTATGACATCTGGACAGAGGAAGGATGACAAGGAGATATGGTGGTGGAATAAGGAAGTCCAGGGGAGTATACAGAGAAAGAGGTTGGCAAAGAAGAAGTGGGATTGTCAGAGAGATGAAGAAAGTAGACAGGAGTATAAGGAGATGAGGTGCATGGCAAAGAGAGGTGGCAAAGGCTAAGGATAAGGCATATGAAGAGTTGTATGAAAGGTTAGACACTAAGGTGGGAGAAAAAGACCTGTACCGATTGGCTAGACAGAGGGACCGAGCTAGGAAAGATGTGCAGCAGGTAAAGGTGATAAAGGATAATGAGGGAAACATACTCACAAGCGAGAAGAGTGTGTTGAGGAGATGGAAAGAATACTTTGAGGGGTTGATGAATGAAGAGAATGAGAGGGAGAGAAGGTTGGATGATGTAGAGATAGTGAATCATGAAGTGCAGTGGATTAGCAAGGAGGAAGTAACGATAGTTATGAAGAGGATGAAGAATGGAAAGGCTGTTGGTCTAGATGACATACCTGTCGAAGCATGGAGGTGTTTAGGTGAAATGGTAGTGGAGTTTTTAACCAGATTGTTTAATGAAATCTTGGAAAGTGAAAGGATGCCTGAGGAATGGAGAAGAAATGTTTTGGTACTGATTTTTAAGAATAAGGGTGATGTGCAGAGCTGTAGTAACTACAGAGGGATTAAATCGATCAGTCACAGCATGAAGTTATAGGAAAGAGTAGTGGAAGCTAGGTTAAGAAGGGATGTGATGATTAGTGATCAGCAGCATGGTTTCATTCCGGGAAAGAGCACTACAGATGCAATGTTTGCTCTGAGTGTTGATGGAAAAGTACAGAGAAGGTCAGGAGGAGTTGCATTGTGTTTTTGTAGATTTAGAGAAAGCATATGACAGGGTGCCTAGAGAGGAGTTGTGGTATTGTATGAGGAAGTCGGGAGTGTCAGAGAAGTATGTAAGACTGCTACAGGATATGTACGAGGGTAGTGCAACAGCGGTGAGGTCTGCGGTGGGAGTGATGGATGCGTTTAAGGTGGAGGTGGGATTACATCAGGGATCAGCTCTGAGCCCCTTCTTATTTGCAATGGTGATGGATAGGTTGACAGATGAAATCAGACAGGAGTCCCCATGGACTATGATGTTTGCAGATGACATTGTGATCTGTAGTGAGAGTAGGGAACAGGTGGAGACAACCCTGGAGAGATAGAGATATGCTCTAGAGAGAAGAGGAATGAAGGTCAGCAGGACTAAGACACAATATATGTGTGTGAATGAGAGGGAGGACAGAGGAATGGTGAGGATGCAAGGAGTAGAGGTGGCAAAGGTGGAGGAGTTTAAATACTTGGGATCAATAGTTCAGAGTAATGGTGAGTGTGGAAGAGAGGTGAAGAAGAGAGTACAGGCAGGATGGAGTGGGTGGAGAAGAGTGTCAGGAGTGATTTGTGACAGACGAGTACCAGTAAGAGTGAAAGGGAAGGTCTACAAGAGGGTAGTGAGACCAGCTATGTTATATGGGTTGGAGGCATTGACAAAAAGGCAGGAGTTTGAGCTGGATGTGGCAGAGTTAAAGATGTTAAGATTTGCACTGGGTCTGACGAGGGTGGACAGGATTAAGAATAAGTATATTAGAGGGTCAGCCCAGGTTGGAAGGTTTGGAGACTGAGTACAATGCCCCATTTGGCAGGTACCTCACAAAGCAGCTGGAGAGACCACAGAGATTCTTCATGAAGAGAATCAAGGGCCTCAAAAATCAACCATACACAGATAGGCTTTGGCCTATCCCTCTACTCACGTTAATACAGACTCCGCAGAGGTGACCTCTGTCTGGCATACAAGGTGATCTCGAACCCTGCCTTCATGGGACTGCTGCATATACGTAAGTCAAGCTCCACTCGAGTAACCCACATGCGCGGCCTCAACCTGGTCTGAGACATCAATAGGACTTGTTGGCAGGACAGATTTTCCCAGAGACTCCCCCATCTGTGGAATAGACTCCCTCTCCAAGTCAAACAGAGTACCTCTTTACCCCTTTTTGAGTGCAACCTGGATAACTGGATGGGAAACAGAAAATACATCCATGGGATTCCACCCGTGTCCCTGCTGGACAGTGGCATCAGGTGCTGACTTGTCTAAACATGGGCTAAACTCTTGGCTAGGCTTATAAGGGCCTCAGGGCCAATAGCCTAGTAACTTCCTATGGTTATATGACCTACGCTACCACCAACTCAAGCAGATCAGACCATAGTTTTAATATCTCATCTGAAGGACAATACACTCAGGAATGCAGTATCCCCTTATGCTGCACTGCATTGTCAGTAATCTATCTACCTGGTGTGGAAATAGATCCTACAGCCTTATGTCAACTGCAGTTTTTTTGTTTTTAAACAAGAACTACAGTTTAAAGTCCATGTACAATTAGTATGCTACCTACCTCAGTCAGCACCCACTTTTATTAATGTAATGACTTTAGATGTGGCCTGATGCCATCCTCCTTTCTTCAGGATTCATTACATTGTGATAAGGTCAGCCTTTGCTTATTGTTCAAAACTGTAACCGAGTAGTTACATATCTGTAGATACTCCTATGCTGCTAGCTATCAGCTCTTGATCAGTGGTAGTGAGATGCTCTGTGCTCATTTTCAAGTCTCTTCTCTTTATGGCACTGGCCAGTACCCAGCTTTGATTGTTCTGTAGCTGTAAACCCAAAAGCATTTATCACTCTAAATAGTAATTTTTGTTGGCTTTGCTCTTTTAATTTCATTTGTTTGTGCAAAGTTGTGCCATTTGGTTCCATTACGACAGGTGTTGGCTCTTGTGCTCAGTAAAATGCCCCCCCCCCCCAAATGAATCTGTACGCTATACAATATACTTGGACACAATCCTGCTTAACCTTTCCTCTTACCTACCCTCTGACAGTTGGATGGAATACCTGAACTCGACTGATACACTCGGGAGAGTGATACCCCACTGCTGCACTAGCATCACCTTGCTGAGGAAATTTTTTTTTAATGATCCAAGTACTAATCACCTTCAGTGCCCACTGAAATGGCATGAATGGAGGATGCACATGTGGTCAAAAACATGTGCTACTGCAGGTACTCCTTTCCCCCTGCCTTTTATGGACCATCCAGCCTCCACTGGCTACTTGCTAGTAGCTGCTAAAACATATATCCAATTCCTTCCCCCAAAGAGAGGACAGCTGCTATGGACAGTGTCTGCTTACCATCCCAGCCAGCTTTCCTCCAGTATGTGAGGAGTATGTTAGCCAATCCCCAGTTGCCTGTACATGCCTCTCAACTGTACAGATTTTTGCAGAAAGTCCACATTTTTGCCTCATATTTTTGGTCTGTCCCTCATAAAAGTTTTGTTTTTCCTGGCAAAACACTGAGAATTGAAGTCAGTAAATAATGACATTCATTTGAGTTACAGACTTCATATCATTGGAAAAATGCATGTAAACACAAAAAATGTCATTCTAGCAAAAGTTTATAAAAGTAATATTTAAAATCTGTCCTCATTTTTGGGCCTTTATCCCTCCATAATTTTAGGCTTTGTCCAGATTTAGGTTCATAGGTAGGTACTGGGCTATCAGCCCAAGGGCCTAAGTAAACCTAGCCAACAAGGTTCCCTGGCTTATGCCACCCATGAAAGTTAATTTCCTATGCCCCTGTCGAACACAGCCACAGAAGTGATCCCTGGGGTGTATTTCCTATTTCCCATCCACTCATCAAGATTTTTCTTGAAGAGTGCAAATAAAGAACTTTGCTTGACATAGATGGGTAGCTTGTTCCAGAGTATAGGAAGTCTCTGGGACAGGAATCTATCCCTCCAGCATGTCCTGTTTATTGTGGTGACAAGGTTTAGGTCCCTTGAGTGTGTAGCTCAGAGGGATTGGGATTTCTTTAGGTGTAGCATGTCCAACATCTCTGGGTTTAACATAGTTTTATGCATTAGGCAGAGATCTCCTCGGAGTAGGCAATATGCTACAGAGTAAAGCTGGAGTTTTTTGAGACGGTCAGTGTAGGGCATCTGTTTGAGGCCAGTAATCCTGTTTGTGAGGTACTTCTGTGGCCTTTCCAGCTGCTGCAGATGTCTTGTGAGGTACATTCCAAAAGGGGCATTGTACTCTATAATGGGTCTAATGAGTGCCGAGCAGAGGGGAACGAAGACCTCTTTTTTCCAGGATGAGAACCCTTTTGTGATGAGGTGTGCCACATAGAAGGAATTCCTGACTACTGTGGTGATGTGATTATCAAAGGAGAGACTACTGTCCCCCTGGGTCCCAAGGTCTCTTATCATACATTCAGCATTAAGTAGACTGCCATTTATGTGGTAGTTCATGGGTACAGAGTTTTTACCAAAAGGGGATGACAATGCACTTTTTGGAATTGAGCTTGAGGCCATGCCTCTGACACCAGGCATGTGTCTCAGTGAGGCCCTTCTGTAGGATGTCCACATCATTTGGGGACTCTACTATGGCTCCTAGTTTGCAGTCATCTGTGAACTTCATTAGCCAGAGGCCTTTTGTGTTAGCCTGTACTTCAGAGAAGTAGATACCAAACAGGAGAGGTCCCCGTACTGAACCCTGTGGTACTCCACTTGTCAACGGTTTGAAGTTAGATTTGGAGTCTGCAACTTTTACAGTGCGAGTTCTGTCAGTGAGCCAGTTGGCAAACCATCTTGTGATGTAGGGATTTATACCTAGTTTAGTGAGTTTAGCTATAATTCCCGAATGGGGGATGGTGTCAAAAGCCTTGGCGAGGTCAAGATAGGCTGAATGAACCACTTTACCCTCATCTACAGTTTTGGTGACTGCCTCAATGAAGTCAATCAGGTTCAGAAGGCATGATCTGCCTTTCACAATCCTGAACTGGGTGGGGTCCAGAGTTTGGAAGTTACCAATGTCTTTGTTTATGAGTTTCATGATGATACATTCCATGGCCTTGCAGACCATCAGGCTAATAGGGCGATAGTTCCCAGGATCAGTGGTGGCTCCCCCTTCGTGGAGTGGGATAAATATTGCTGTGCACCATTCAGTGGGCACAAAGCCTGATGTGAGACTATGACTGAACATGGTGCTTAGGTGGGGAGCCAGTTCGTTCTGAAGTTCATGTAAAACACAGCATGGGATGTTGCCCGGTCCCATGGATGCTGTGTTTTTGGTTTTAGAGACTGCAGCTTTTGTGATTGTGACTATGGGGACTCCACATTCTTCCTGTATAGATATGGGCCCTTTAGGGGGTGAGAGGGGGGTAAAGTTAGCACTGAACCTATTTGCCAGGATGTTGGCAATATCGGTTGGTTCTGTAATTTTCATGCCGTTGTGCTGTAACTCAAGAGCAAATCTGGGTGTTGCCATTGAGATTCTTGACATGGCTATATAATGCTTTGTGGTTGCCCTTAGAATTTGTGGTGATTTTGTTTTCGTAGCTAGCTTTGGGGGATCTTATAAGGGATCTTAGCTTCTTACTGAGGCTGACCAGGGAGCTCCTCCACTCATGGGATTTTACTCACTTTTGCAACAGTTTCTCCCTTCTGTTGTAGAGTTTGTTTATGACAGGGGTCCACCAGATTGGCTTCCTTTTTTTGGATGATTACATCTTGGTTCTGTTTGGGATAGCACGACCCATGCACTCGTGTAAGTGCTTATAGAGTGCATTTGTGTGGGATTCAGCAGTCATAACTGTATTGTCCATCTGCATGGGTGTCATGAAGTTGGCTTTGGAGAAATTTTTTACCATGGTTTCCTTAATGGTGGGTGGGGGCGGGATGCAGATATCTAGGGTAATTAGGTTATGGTTGGTTCTGACCAATGAGGAGTTGGACTTCAGGTGTGAACACCGGTCACTCATGTTGGTAATGACTAGTTCTAGGATATTGTTGCCCCTGGTGGGGGTGTGGATAAGCTGATCCAGGGCATTGGAATTTATGAATTCCAGAAAGCATTGAGCAAAGGAGTTGGTACAGGAGTAGTTTTCCCAGTTAATGGTGGGGTAGTTGAAATTTCCCATTATTAGGGTGTTTGGTTGAACCTTAATATTTTCCAGTATATCAAGAAAAGAGGAGTGGGAATCCTGGAGCATGGTGGGGGATCTGTAGCAAGTTACAATTTGGATTTTAGTTTTTCCCAGAGTTAGTTGCACTTGGATAACCTCAGATGCATTATGCTGTGCAACTAGCCTGGAGGTGTGGCTATCCTTAATGAAAATGGACACATCTTCGCCTTTGGTGTTCTGGTCCAGGTTAGATGGCCGAAAAGTGTGGTATGAGTTATAGCCTGGTAATGTAGGGGTGCTCTCTGGAGCCTTGATCCAGGTCTCAGTCACTGCACAGATATCGATGTTCTCCATTTTAAGGAGTGCCTCGAGTGAGTGCATTTTGAGATTTAGACTTCTAGTATTGAGTAGCATTACCCTCAGTTTTTGCTTGCCTTTTCCTGTTATGGTGGTGAATTTGTCATTTGAACCTTGCCTAAAAGGGTACTATAGGGGTGGCAAGACCCTTAGCAAGTATCCGGAATTTCAGGGGGGGGATCAGGTGCAGGCCATCTCTGGCAAAGCATCAAGGTCAGTCGACTATGTCGTCCCAGGCAGACAGATTCTGGATCCCCTTAAAATGACACCAGAAGCTTAGCCAATTGTTGAAGTGAATCATTTTGTCCTTGTACTGCGGTATCATTCTGGGCGATGGCAGGATGCTACTCAGGGCTATGGTCATACTTGCCTGGGCTACAAGATCGGAGAGGTCTTCCATGTCTCTTTTCATGTAGTCCAGCGAGGTACATCTCAGGTTGTTCACACCAACATAGACAATGACAGAGTTATATTTTTACTTGTTGTAGCATGACCTGAGTGCGTGGGTTATGTGGTGGATCCTGGCACCCAACAGACAGCTGACAGTAACCTTTTCCTTGTTTAGCCTGGTGAGTGAGACATCAGTGTGCCTGACTATAGCGTCACCTATGACTAGTGTGTTGTGTATGTTGTTTTGCCTTATCGGCTGTGGTTTACTGGCACACTGAGTCTGTGAGCTAGGTGCCATTTGGGTTGTGTTGAGGGGTGGAGGTTGCTTGCATTTCTGCTTTGGAGGTCTCTGTTGCTTGAGCAGATTATTATTGAGAGCCTCTGCAAATGTTTTTGTCTTTTTATGTGTGGATTTTGGTGGTGTAGGTGTAGTGATACTATGTGATGAGTGTGGTGTGGTGCAAGTGCTTACCTTCTCCTCTTGACTGTCAAGTTCAGTCTTGGCTGGAGAGAGCTCTACCTCCAGTTTGGCTAGATAAGTGCGTCTCAGGTTGTGGTGTTGGGTGGTAGGAGGAGAGGGTTATCTGTGTACATGAGGCAATTGCTACATTGCCCGAAGATGCCCAGATTCATCAGATAGACAGGAGAAAACACTGGGAGCTAACCCTTGGACATGACTGAATAAAAAACTACTTTCCTCTAGACAAATGAGGAAAGTGAGTACAAGAGCTGTTTTTCTCTAAGCAAGTGAGGAAAGTAAGTACAAAAACTGTTTTCCTTTAGTTAAAGAGGAAGGTTGAGTGCTTTCTTGTGCTAAGAGGTTGAGGTATGACTACATACACAAATGCTTCATTACGTTTTGAAATGTTATCACTGACAGTCCTTTGTAAGTGAAACAAAAAGAACTAAAAACTGGAAATGAAAACAAAAAAGAAAAGCATAAAATGAAGACAGCAGCGAGGAGAAAATTGGATCCTACATGCCTTGTTCCACAGAAGGTTGCTCAGTTCTATGAAATATGTCTTTATGAACAGAATTTTTTTTTTTGGGGGGGGGGGTTAAGTCTTACAGGAAGGAGATTTGTGGCAATTCCTAAAGGGAAGCCACTCTGGAAAGGAGGTACACTGTACTGTGTCAATAAGATAGGACCCAGCAAAACTTCCAGAATTTACTACCTCATATGAGTCTGCCAAAAGATGTATGCTTTTCTGTCTGCCTTGCTTCACTGTACATTTTTCCTGATAAAAAGCAAGGTTCTAAAGTAATGGCACCTAATCCTACTACAAACCAATAATTGTTGTGTTATCTCTGTTCTTTAGCAAGAACTCTGCTACACAGGATTCATTTCAAGAACTGCTTCAACAGGTTAATGCTGATTATTGTTTTTTGATTAATAAATAGTTTCGAGAAGTTCTGGTTGCGATCCGCTTTTTATTGCTAAATATCTCTATAACCCAAAACAAAAAGAGCAGGGCGTTCTTATATAAGGTCACACAGAAACACCAGTACTTACCACAGACTACAGCTGGTCTCCATTTCAGATTTTCCTCTCATTTGTTGTACACGCAACTTAGTTCGTGCATGGATCATAGCTGTCAGTTACAGTACGCAGGCAGTTAGAGAATCAGTTTGTTGTCAAGTACTCCAGTATCTGTATCCTCGTGAATATAACCATCAGAAATCCTCTACTGAGACTTTCCATGTTTTCTAATAATACTAACTTCAGCAGAAATCCTCTAAGCTGCAAGCCACCTACACACCCTGTAGTATCAGGTGATTCTGCTTTGCAATTAAGCACTCCAGTGAGTGAAACATTCCACAGGTGTCTGTTTCTCAGTGGCGGATTGTTTATTTGACTTGTCAGTAGTACTAGAGGGCTACAGTATTTGCAGAGTATGTTACTGAAACCCAGTAGATTTTCCTTCCTGTTTTTCTGCAAGTTTCATGGTTTCAGATCCTAGAATACCTATTAGGTCTCTGCCACATTTAATGTGGACTCCAACTGTTTCTTATAATAGACATAGTGCCAGTTATAATTTACATCAGGCTGAGAATCTACAAAGTCTGTCTGAACCACAGCCTAAATAAACAACCACTTTTACTGCCCCCACCCCATGTCCCCCACTTTCTACTATATAGTTCCCATATTTTGACCAGTACTATTACCACACTCCTGCAGTGGTTATAAACATGCATTCCTACCATACACTTGTAAGTTTCGCAGGTATGCCACTGACACTGTCTTATCCATTTGTAAGGTTATTGTCTTCTGGCAATAAGCTGTATAGACTTATACTGGTGCATGTATTCTTAGGTCAATGGACAGCTGCATGTATTTCTAGATCAATTTATTTAGTCAATCAGGAATGCACTGCATGGTATTACCCTATTATCTTTCAGGGGTTGGGGTTCTGAAATCTGGATGCCACCAAGCTGGTAATGCAAAGCTCTTTTCATGTCTAATAATGCCAATGGAATAAAAAGAAGGAATGTACTGAGGAAACAGAACAAGAGAGAAAAAGTTATGCATAGGCTATGGTATTATTCTCCCCTGAGATGATGGCTATGAAGGGGCTTTAGTATTGTTCACCACTGGAGATCCTCATTATACATGGGTTACAATACCATTCTCCACTGGAGATCCTCATTATACATGGGTTACAATACCATTCTCCACTGGAGATCCTTATTATACATGGGTTACAATACCATTCTCCACTGGAGATCCTCATTATACATGGGATACAGTACCATTCTCCACTGGAGATCCTTATTATACATGGGATACAATACCATTCTCCACTGGAGATCCTCATTATACATGGGTTACAATACCATTCTCCACTGGAGATCCTCATTATACATGGGTTACAATACCATTCTCCACTGGAGATCCTCATTATACATGGGATACAGTACCATTCTCCACTGGAGATCCTTATTATACATGGGATACAGTACCATTCTCCACTGGAGATCCTTATTATACATGGGATACAGTACCATTGTCCACTGGAGATCCTTATTATACATGGGATACAGTACCATTCTCCACTGGAGATTTTTGTTCTGCTTTTTTTTCAAAACTATGCTAGTTGATGTACCCTGGAGCTGTGGTAGACTGGACTAAAGTTTCTGCATTATTCTAATGATTTTTTATTGCCCTGGCCATGGATCAAATGAGGATACTTTTAATGTAAACCTAAAAAACTCAAAACTATCCAAAAATAGCTCTGAATTAATTGCTACCTTCTCAAGTCTCGCAAGCATTTGTCTAGATTTTCAGTCTGTGCATTGACCAAAACCCACAGATGTGAAGCGTCACTTTTATGTGTCATAGTATCTATGTAGACATCAAGGACATCACTCAGTGGGCTTAAATTTTTCTGAATACTCCAAGATTGTTGTGTTCATATCTAAATGATACAAAGAGCCAGATCACGGATTATAGCAAACATTTACTTGCTGCAATCATATGTCACAGTGGCATGGTGGTGGATGACTGGAGGATCATGCTTCCATAGACACTTGCATAACAGAGATATAAACTGTTGCAATACCTTCAATTTAGTTAACTATTCAGAAGACCATTTATATAATACAGTAAGCTGCTTTTATTTGCAGTGAAAATATGGATTTTTAATATCCAAAGTGGTAGTATATATTAATTTTTCCAATGCCTGCTTTATCCTGTCTGAAATTATGGGAGAACAGTCTCCTCTCCTGGCAAGAAATGGTGCAAGGTAGAGAACCACCTCTGGTGTGCTAGTCCATAGGATGCTGCATGCACACATTAAAGATCACATTTCACACACAGTTAGGAGTAAGTTGAAGGATCACCAGTTCACAAGTTACCATGTCCTTGGGATATGAGAAGAGATGGGGACCCTGATGAAAACCTATGTAGGCACAGGGAAAACATGCAATATCGACACAGAATGCACCAAAAACACCCAGCCAGGTATCAAACCAGAGAATCAAGTATTTTCAAGAAACAACCCTAAATATTCCATCACCAAAGTACCTAACTGGACTATTAAATTATTTTGTAATAATGCAAAAAGTAATTTGAACTCATATTTGTCTTGCGTATTAACTTTAATATAATTTTCTTTAAAATTCCCCTTTTCGCAGTCTAATCACCAAGTCTTCTTAGATGCTCTGGCTAGCATCTCTTGGATCCCACTGGACTTTTAGAAGGGATCTTATTATACACAAGATGTAAATCCAACTGTACAGCAGAGTACTTTTGTCTTCAGATCCTAGAGAACCCAAATGGTTATCCAGTTGTCATAGTACTTACTACTCATAGTTTGTTCTTCTCAGGGCATGCTTTAATTCATAAATCTTTCTTTGAACTTGGCTCTGGACAGCCATCCATTTTTGTATACATCTTAGGTCTTTGGTCCACTCATCCATCCATGCATCCATCTTTCTCTGGGTTTAGATCCAGTCATTTAGCTGGGTATCTGGCCATTTACTGTACTCTGTTTTTCAGACGACCTACTTAAACCCACAACGTTAACAACTGGATGTTACATAGAAAAAAAAACATTGCTTTTCTTCTTGGTAGATAAGCCCTCCATTCCAGCCTCACTGCAAACAGAAGACAGAGCCCACTGCAACCCTGAACTCTACTACTTTAACTCCAATGTCATCGCTCCTCAAGGAAATGAAATTGCTGTTGCAACTCTATTTAACAAAACGCCATTTTAACACTAAATGTAGCATCTTTTTGATTGTGCAGGCATTGTTAAGCAAACTGTAGAAGAATTAATCTTAAAACAGTTCGATACACTGTCCTTCTAAACTCAAGTGCCTTGCAATGAGTGTGTGCCTCACCTCTTTGTTTGGTAAGAATCTGGCCTGTGTAGCATCTTTATATATTACCTTTCGTATCAGAAATTAACAAATTAAGTTAAACATATTACGTTGAGAAGGAGCCCTGTTGTGTGATCAAGACTGCTAAATTCTGTAAGTTATATGCCAGACTTTTGGACATAACAGTGTCCCTACTCCTGAGCAAAGAGCTGTGATCTAAAGGTGATTTCCATGAATTAGTTCTGTATCCACACATATCTCACAACTGTCCTTTACTGAAATGTATCGATTTTTATCCATGTTCTCAAAATGTTCACTCTGTACTGTTTTCCAACAGCTTTTAATAGGTATAAATGTTGAAAGGACTCCAGTTGCAACTAGAGAAGGGGAAATTCAATTGGTGAATCCTGCAGTAAATGAAGGAGTAAGCAGGGGTGTGAAAGAAGGATGTAATGGTGTTCATATAAACAACACTAACAAAATCAGTAAAATAACGTGAACTGGTGACTCTAAACAAGGTACTGAAGCATTTACTGTTGAAACAGCACTGTTAGTGAAATGCAATGTGGGTGTAGCAGTGGAGGGGACCGAAGAGGTTTTAAAGACATTATGGATTATTCCTTTCATTGTACTGACATTAATATGAACAGTGAACAAGGTGAAGCTGTTGTAGTTAACAAAGAATGTTTAACTTTGAAAGCAATGATTTTTAAACCTGAAAAGTCGTTGTTTAAATACAAAAGTTTGCAAATTAATCAAAGTTTTATCAAGAAATGTTTGAAAATGAAAATTGTTCCACAGCGGTTAAGATTTTTTAAGTATCCTTTTGGGATTGTGTAAAATACTGACATTATTAGGGAGTTTGCGGGTTTCTTTGACAAATGTGGATTTGAGTTAATGAAAATGATTCTTAAATTTAATGAAAATATGATTAACCAGCTGAAAGAAGAGGTGGATATACTTAACAGTGATATATTGAAAGATTTATTGTTCCCTGAATATGAACAGTTGTATCATCATATTTCAATTAATGTAGAGAAAAAAATGTTAGAATATATTACTTAGGAAGCAAAAGACAATGGCAAGGGACAGGTTGCAATATGATGAGGGAAGAGCATACCCTGGGCCCAAACCATCGGGACACACTAAACAGGGAGAAGGGAGGGGGAAAGGGAGGGATGTGGGTTTCCACACATGTCCGTTTTACCCCCAGATATGAATCCAACTACTTACAAAATAAGAGGAGAAGGCTGGATGAACTTGACTCATTTTCTGCCTCTAATACGGATTTTTTTCCACTGAGGTGTTCTGAGAGGTTAGGAAACAAGATGAGACCCAACCTGGACTCGGGACAGGGGTACCAAGCCCAGGGTTATACGGAACTCCAAGCAGGGGCGAGGAGGAAGAGGAATGTATAAAATATGACAGGAATGGTATAGTTGGGCAATTAAGAGATTTTAAGATTTATAACAACACTGACAGAAAGTTAGTGAAAGAACATTTTACTTTGTTTTTGAAAGGTCTAAAGTTTGTGGCCAGTTTTAAGGCTGAAGCAGCACAAACTCTTCTTGACCTTAAACTATTTTTAAGGAAAACAAGGTTAGGAATAATTTAAGAAGCAGGGTTAGTGAGCTTAAAAGAAACAGCACTTTCAACCCACCCCTCCACCAGTTTTGCAGGTATTTGAAAAATGTGTAACTGAGGACATTTATAAACAGGTTCCAAAGGACCCTAGCCCCTCTTATAATATTACTAAAGAGGAAAATAAAGCACTTCAACTTTTATCGAAGGACAGTTGGGTAAGAATTATGAAGCCTGATAGGGGGGGTAGTGTTTTATGAGACTGAGGCCTACAACAATGCCATGAGCAACCTTTTGGCTAGTAATGAGACTTATACCCTGGTTTCAAGGAATGAGATATCTATTGCTTACTGGAGAATTGACTCATACCTAGAAGAGTACTTAATAGATGGTAGGATTAGTGTGGCTGCTTACAATTTTTTGGTACAGGTTAACCCTATTATACCTAACTTCTTCGGCATACCAAAAATTCATAAATCAGTTGAAAATCCACCATTTAGGCCTATAGTTTCAGGTAGTGGTTCTAAAACCCACCCACTAGCAGTATACATAGACCATAATGTGAAGAAAAGAGTTTTTAATACCCCACACCTGATACAAGATTCATGGGATTTTTTGAGTAGATTAAAATCTTCCATTTGAAAGGAAGGTCTGATTTTTTTTGACCATTGACATAAAAGATTTGTTCTCAGTCATCTCCAAGAATGAAGGACTTAAGTTTTTCCATGAATCCCTTACTTTTCAACCCATACTGTCGGATGAACTGGTTAACTTATTAGTTGAATTAATGGAACTTATTCTGGAGAACAACTATATTTACTTCCAGGGTGAATATTTTCAGCAAGTCACTGGAGTAACGATGGGGTCAGCGTGTGCCCCTGCTTATGCAAATCTTGTTATGTTGGGATGGGAAAGGCAATATGTGCTTAATAGTACCTTTTCAAAATTCCTGCACTTATATATGAGGTATTTGGATGACATTGTTATTTTGTGGGATGGTGACCCCAAGGGAATACCTAGATTTCTGGAGTACCTAAATGGTTGCACCACATATTTTAAATTTACACATGAATGGAACAAGGACAGAATTAACTACCTGGATGTAACTGTGTCACACATCATTGGAGGATTTAAATCTAGCATCAACAGGAAGGATACCTGGTGTAACAGATATTTGCATTATGACAGTTGTCACCCCCAATTTCAAAAAAGAAACCTAGTGAAGGGTCAAGCTATTAGGATAGCTACGATGACATCTGACCAGAATGAACTGGGGACAGAATTAAATAAGCTAAAAGAAATGTTCACTAACAGGGGCTACCCTAGTGAACTGGTCACCAACATTTTGGAGGACATTCTCAATGGATGGGGTACCAAATACACCCCCCTTTTGAGGGTGGGGCATGATACAGAAAATACTCAGGATTCAGAAAAAGAGTTTGATAAAGCATTTATTATGGAGTTTAACCATTTTACCAAACCTTTGAGTGATATACTACAAGCTAATTGGAGTATTTTTAAAATCAGTAAAGATCTAAGTGAAATAGTGGGCGACAAGCCGAGGTTCACCTACAGGATAGGAAAGAATGTTAAGGAACTCCTTGAGGGTGATCGACTCAAATATAATAGGGAGGTGAGAAGGGGGACAACACCATGTGGAGCATGTAACTTTTGTTCCTACATCATTGGTACACAAAATCTTAACCTTAGAAAATGGACTGCAGAGTAAAATCTATTTCAAAAAAGGTAATTGTGCAACCTCCAAACTGGTTTATTTAGTAAATGTGGGGGGTTGTCCAAGTTTTTAAATAGGCAAAACTGAGAGGGTGCTCAAAAATAGAATTTATGAGCATCTTTATGACATAAGAACAAGAAAAGAAACTAGTGCCTTATATAAACACTCATGTGAGTGTGTCAGATTTGGGGCCTTCAAGTTTGGTATCTTGGATGTAGGGAAAAAGAACCCAAGGTGATTGGAAATTAACATTAATAAAAAGGGAGTTGCTATGGCAACTTAGGTTAAAAGCCACCTTCCCCCTGGTCTGAATGAATATCTGTTAAACCCATTTTAAGGGAAAGGGCAGCTATTATAGGATGAATGGATACTTAAATATGTTTTGTTTCTGTAATTCTTGGTACTATATGCATAAACAAAAAAATCATTTATTATTTTTACTTTTTAAATTTGTGGAAAAGGTTATGACACTTAAGCTGGGTAAACAGTTTTTTATTAACACTATATTTATAATGTGAAAGGCTATTTTATATGACGTACTGCAAGGGGTTAATTAAGGAGTGTATTTAAGGAAGTGATGTGGAAGGCATTATTTGTTTGATGAAGCCTCTGTGGTGAGATGAAAGCACTCCCATTATTTTACTGACTTTTTATATTTTAATAAATTTCTGAAGATGTTTAGTTGCAACTGGAGTCCTTTCAACATTTATTTCTTTTCAGTCAAGTTATTTTACTTTGGATATATTTTTTAGCTTTTAATAGGTACAAACCCAGCCCCAAGTTCTTGTATACAACATTTCTGTACACTAGCAGAACGTGGTCTGTACTGAGTTGTAGTGGCGTATGTTCTACATAGTTTTGATCACTTAAGTGTCTAAAAAAAACTGTTCACAAGTTTCTATTAGAATGATGATGCAAGAGGCACACATTAAATGCTTTATGCCATTTAATTTTACAAAGGTTTTAAAACTCTTCTGAAGCACATTGTGGGACATTGTAACTAACAATCTGATCTGGCAGCCCGTTTCTAGCAAACATCATATACAGCACTATTGCAATCTTATTTGATGCGGCTGAATCTAGACAGATAACCTCTGGCCATTTAGAATGGGCATTTGCAGCAATTAAAACACAAAATCGGTAAGTATCCCAGCAAAATCAGTACAGATATCCTCTCATGCTGCATCTTCAGAGGGGTCTATATTAGAACCATGAAAGTCCTATTCACCGAATACATAAAAATCGACACATATTACGCGAACCGCGAATACACCGAATGCCCTAAACCACAAAATTCAAAATCTCGAACCATCATAGTTGTCCAACCCCACTGCCCGCTACATACTACCTACCCACCAAACAAAATAAATAAATCACATACATACACTAACTGAAACCCTACTTCTAACCCTAAAGTAAATCTTGCATATACTACCATGTATGCACTTACCTTAACCTGCACCCTAACCCTAAGGTCCGTAACTATCGCACACTTACCTTAAGGAGCTATACCCAAAAAAATAAATAAATAATCCACACACATACACTTAACAAAACCCTACTTCTAACCCTAGACTAAACCTTACATATATTATTATCTATGCACTTACCTTAACCCGCACCCTAACCCTAAGGTCCGTAACTATCGCACACTTACCTTACGGAGCTATACCGCAGAAGGGCTAACCATGATGAGTCGACATTTCGGATTTCACACTTTAGGACAATTGGTGTTTTCGCGGTTCGATGAATATGTGTCAACGTTTCTGTATTCGGGTAAGTGGACCTTTGTGGTTTTAATAGGGAACCCTTCAGAGATACAAATGTCTTTATGGTACTGCATTTGAACCATTTAGTATCCAGAACAACTTTCTGCTAAACCTTCAAATTTTATCTTGTATTTAGCTCATATTTTAGTTTCCCTTCTGCTTCATCTCATGTGATCCTATATGATATTATGGCATTTTTGGTCATAATACAATAAGCAAAGCACTTAAAAAAAAAACCTTCCTGAAGAGCCCACCCTAGCCTTATTTGGTCCATATACTGTATTTATTTGAATTTGTGAACCACTTTAGAACATTGATCCACATGGATCTTTTTCAGACTCAGCCTAGGACCATTGTCTCATTAAGCCACTTGCTCAGAGTCACAGAACTTGCAAATGAAGACAGAGGAAATCAAACTCTAGACAACAGGAAGCAGCTGATTAACCAATCATAGAAACCTAAATGTGTGGTGAGGATGGCCTGGCAATACATAGCCGATGCTTTTGTGCAGGGTAAATTCAATGAATTTACCTCCCATGTCCAGCAAATTGTCTGTTACTTGCAAGCAGAAGTCAAGGATGTACAGTTTAAATGGACCCCGTTTATGATGATCTCAGTAGCTGAGGCAACAACAAGGAGCTGTGGTCAGAAGGTGGTTAGTGCTTGCTATGGTGTTAATCCAGTGACCCTCTGTTGGACATTAGTAGTGAAGGAAACTATCAAAGGGGTTTTCTGCATATTGCTATGAGAGGTCTACAGCTAGGAAAGAAAAATAATAACAAACCAGGAAAACAGCCACTGTGGCAGTCAGCAAATTAAAAGCACAGGCGTGGGAGGATTTTAATGCAGCAATAGATTTTGGATGCCCTTAAAGAGTGTCTAACAAAGGTGTACACGTCGTTGATCTATATCAGATTGCTTATGTCGCAACTAGTTAAAGCTTCATCCACCCATATACCATATTGTATCATATATTGAATCATATATTGTTGTGTGATTAAGTTCTGTAGTATTGTGTGCTATTTTCCAAGACTGCAGCCTCCTGAAGAAACAGGAAGACAGCTTTTCACTGTCTGTTCTTTTAGCAGAGAGTGTTGGTGTAGTAGATTTCACTGTATGTATCTGATAGTAACAAGCTGAACTACAGCGTTTATATTACCCTATCGTATGAATGAAAATAGCGATCACTATTTCATCGTACCTAAAATATCTAAACCTCAAAATATCGACATACGGAACAGAGTATTTTTTCCCAGGGAAAAACTTTGCTGTTCCAAAACACATACACACAACACAAGCACACCAAAATAAATAAACTACACACATACACTTAACAAAACCATAATTCTAACCCTGCACTACTACCTATCCACTTACCTTAACCCAACCCTAACCCTAAAGTCCCTAACTACTACACACTCACCTTACCTGCTCCCTAACCCTAAAACCCCTAACTACAGCACACTCACCTTACCCGCTCCCTAACCCTAAAGTCCCTAACTACCGCACACTCACCTTACCTGCTCCCTAACCCTAAAGCCCCTAACTACCGCACACTCGCCTTACCCGCTCCCTAACCCTAAAGCCCCTAACTGCTGCACACTCACCTTACCTGCTCCCTAACCCTAAAGTCCCTGACTATCGCACACTCACCTTACCCACTCCCTAGTGGCAGAATGACATATCTCCCCAACTACCTGCCTCCATAGGGGTTCCCCAAGGATCCATCCTTGGACCCCTACTCTTCTCTGTTTTCACCAATAATCTAGCCTCTGCCACCAAATATGGCACACTCATACAATACGCAGATGACTCAACCATCATCTGCTCAGTCCAGTCCCTACCCAAACTGCAAAAAATCACACAGGAAGCCTTTTCCTCTGTTGAAACTTGGTTATCCGATGCCCAATTAATACTCAACTAAAACAAAACTAAACTACTCATCTTCCAACCCACCAAATATACTCAAAACAACTCTCACTTTAACATCACAGCAAAAGACAACACCACTATATACCCAACGGAACACACCAAATTGCTAGGAGTGGAAATAGACAATAAACTAAAATTTGACATTCACATATCCATGACCATAAAAAATGTCCACAAAAAACTAGGAGCGTTATACAGAAATAAGCAACTTCTCACCAAAGCAGCAAAGATTTCAATAGCAAATTCCCACCTTATCTCCACCCTACTTTATACCTCTCCAATATATACCAACCTAAGGCAATGCAATCAAAACAAGCTAGAGACCTGCTACAACAAAATTGCCAAATTCGCCACAGGGGCATCCTACCGTAGTCACCACTGTCTCTCACTTGCTGAACTGGGCTGGCTTGAACTCCCTCACCTCCTTCAATGGTATCAACTCTCACTCACCCACAAACTAGTAAACCATCCACTAAATGTCCCATCCCTCCAGAATCTACTCCAACCCTATCGCACCACCAGACCACTAAGATCCAGCAACAAAAATCACTTGCAGATCACTAAAGCCAATAACTCTGCTGGTAATGCACTATTCTCTTGCACCATAGCCAAATTATGGAACTCCCTCCCACCCACAATTACCTCCATACCATCATGCACACACTTCAAAACTTTACTAAAAGTGCACCTAAAAACATGCTGGCTATGCCCTTGCAGCTCCCACTCTAATGTCACCCACCCCATCCAACCACTACCTTTCTTTCCACTCTACTAACTACCTTGATTATAGCAAGCTCAGATGCTCATAAGCCTAGTACTTATTATACAGCAGGAACTTCTTATTGTAACATTTGTTAATGTCTGTTATGTACTTCACAGATAAAGATTCTAGTTGTCTACTGATATACTATGTTCTTCATCTGTAAATATGTTGTAAGTAATTGCTATGTAAATTGTTAATCGCTATGTAATCCAATGTAACTACTGTCTGTTTATTTTAACTGTGGAGCTTTTCTCCATGGGCCTCCGCTGAAAATGGACCTACGTCCAGTTGGACACTCCCGGTCAACAAATATAAATAAATAAATAATAACCCTAATGTCCCTAACTATCGCACACTCACCTTACCCTGATCTGTTCCCACACTTATCTTAACCCGGTCCGTAACCTCTGTTCGCATAATTACCTTAACCCGGTCCATAACCTTCTCACCACAGTAGAGTAAATAGTGAAGCCATGGGACAGACAACCAAAATCTTACCCTAAGTAAGATTTTGAAGTTCCAGGGCTTCGCTATTTTGAGTTTTTGACAAAAATGGGTCGATATTATAGCATTCGAAGTTTTGAAACTTCAGTGCTGTAATATAGACCCGAAATACATTACTATGACTGTACAGTATGCATTTATTCATTCATTTGTTCATAGTCAGACTTCTCTGGAATACGGAGTACTGGTGGAATTGGCGAGTACATCTCTGTAGGTGTAGTTGTAATGTATATGTCTGATAGAATTGAATTGATACTCTGGCCATTATGTACAAATGTATTAATTATTTTGATCACAAAGTAAGGCAAAACTTCAATTTAGATAGCAAATCAACTCAAGGAGAGCTATGGTGGCTTTCTTTACCTAAGTAGATCCAGACTGAAAAAACAGTTGGTAGAAAGAGGCTTCTGATAACTAAGTCCATCTGTGTGGGAGCATCTCCCTCCAGAAATCAGGTAGCAAACCCCCTTTCAGTCCTTTAAGAAAGGATTAAAAGCCCTTCTTTTAAAATAATCAACCAGTACTTGTTTCTATGACAACTGCTAGTAAACTCGATATTCTACACGTAACTTCAAGCCTATTTAACTTCCAGGACTATTTTCTGTATATAATATAAACATTTGCAAATGAGTTTTTAACTTGTGCTGCACTTAATCTGCACAGCTACATAGAATGTAAATTGTTCTGCACAAATGTATTTAATGCCCTCTAACTCAACATCTTGTACAGCCTGTGCTGAAATGTTTGTATTGCTATCTATGTTATCTGTGCTGCTATATCCTTCCTCATTGCATAATATACCAGAGTCATGATTAAAAAGTGTCCCTGGACCAGTCTACCTATCCAATTATCAAAATAAAATAAATAATGTGGCTGTAACTGATGGCAAGTCGCACAGTATGTGTCTGACAGCAACACAATGAAAAATATTACTGTGTTGATTATTATGTATTTATATATTCATTTGATCTCAGTCACACAGCTGAGGTGTATGCAGTCATTACAGTGGATATAACTGGTGGTCACATCTGTGTGTGTGACTTTGAGCAGGGGAGTTGACGTGTGTTATGCTGTATCCATCCGACAGCAAGGGACTGAAATATAGTACTGCATCCATTATGTATTTATTTGAAAATATTCAGAAATATGAGATGTATAGAGTCAATATAAGTGCTTGTAACTGATGGACATTATCTGTATGTGGGAGGACTGTGCTGCATGTGTTTGACAGCAGTGAACTCAAATACATTATTATGGCCATTATTTATGTATTTATTCATTCATTTGATCACAGTCAGAGACATGAGGTGTATGCAGTTAATATGGCTATAACAAGTAGGCTCATTTGTGAGTGTGTATATCGGGCATGCACACACATGAATAGAGATGCCATGGATTGCACTGTATGCATCTGTAATTAGCTCAAATACCTTACTGTGGTCATTATTTATGCATTTCTTCATTTATTCAATCATTATCAGTCTCCTGAGGTGCAAACAGTTAGCAAAGTCACTATAATTGGTAAGCACAGAGACAGTTTATAGATGAAAGTAACTGTTCTAAATAGTCATTGAGCTGGCTTGGCAATGTTAATATGAGGAAATCAAGCTGAATTACATTAGTGTGACTATTAGTATTTTCTTTTTAGTAATGATGGAACATCTGACTAAAGTGCAATAGCCTTTTCTGATCATTTGTAGTCATTTAAAGCTGTTTTAAGTGTATTTTTTACTGTTTTTGCCTTATCTTTTCAAAAAAACAAACAAAAAAATTCCTTGTTTCCGCCTTTCTAAGCTAGTATAGTCCAGTTTTCAGGTTAGTACTGAATTAAGGGCTGTGATACTAATTTCTGAGTTGCCCATACCTTACTTGGATAGAAGGAAGTTTCTCTGGTCACCTGTGAGAGAGGGGAGCTTTGACCAACCTATCTGTCCCTGGAGGAGTGGTTCCAGCCCAAAGGTTAGTAGTTTATTGGCCATTTTGGGCTAATTTCTGTCTCTTTCATTTCCCTACTATAAAAAACGCATTTGCACAGTTTTGTGCACCGGGCAGTGCCGGTTAGCTACGGTTAAATTATTCCCAGCTCCACTAAGTCTCCTCTTCAGTTTTAACCTTGAAACTAGTCTAACTTTCAACCTAAGCACTCAAAAAGCATCTTACAGCCCAGCACTTGCTCAGACCTAATAGCAAACACTAATATACCCTGACACTGATTGCCCAGTAGGGCAAGGCTTTTTATTCACCCCTGACCAACCAAGCAATTAAGCAGCTCACCCTACTATTCAGGCATGACCAAAGGGCAACTTCAGGTACACTCTCCAGTCCAGCTGGTGAATCTGGGTATCCTGAGGCAATATTATAATTGCTTCATGTACACAGACAACCCTCTTCTCCTACCACAAAACACTAACATATGCAAGCGATGCAATTATACAGCCAAAATGGAAGCTAAGCTGTCTCCACCCAAGACTGGAACAGGCAGTCAAGAGGAGAAGGTTAACACTTGCACAACAACTCCAGCTGCACACAGACCTACTAAAACAGCACTGGCAAAAAATACACATAAATACACAAAATCATACTGGGAGGCTCTAAATAAAAACCTGCAAAAGCATCAGAGACCTTCAAAGCAGACACCCAAACAACCTGCACTTCCTGTCACAAACCAGACAACACAAAAAACACAAAATCAGTGTGCCGCACAATTACAGCCCTTAAGGAGGAATAACATACATAACACACTAGTAATAGGTGACTCTATAGTCAGGCACACTGCATCCCACTCACTAGGCTGGACAAGCAGAAGGTAACTGTTAGCTGCCTGTCAGGAGCCAGAATCTGCCACATAACACAAGCCCTCAGGTCACTCCAGAGCAAATACAAATAAGACTCTGTCATTGTTCATGTTGGTGTGAATGACCTGAGACATACTTCCTTGGACTACATGAAAAGAGACATGGAAGAGCTCTCTTATCATGTAGCCCAGGCTGGTATGACCCGACCCTGAGTAGCATCCTGCCCTCACCAAGAATGATACCTCAGTATAAAGAAAAAATGATCAATTTCAACAATTGGCTAAGCTTCTGGTGTCATTCAAAGGGGATCCAGTGTCTGTCAGCCTGAGACGACATGATCGACAAACCACATTGCTTCGCAAGAGACGGCTTGCACCTATAACCCCTAGGCTTTCGAATACTGGCCAAGGCTCTTGCTGCCCCCATAGTGCCTTTTTTAGGCAAGGCTCAAAAGTCAAACCCACCTCTGTAAACAGCACAATTAACAAAAAACTGAGGGTTATGCTACTCAATGCCAGGAATTTCAATCTCAAAATGCACGCGCTCAAAGTGCTCCTCAGTATGGAGAACGTAGACATCTGTGCAGTAACTGAAACCTGGTTCAAGGCTCCAGAGAGCACCCCGGCACTACTGGGCTACAACTCATGCCACATGTTTTGGCCACAGAACATGGACCGAGACACAAAAGGAGGGGGTGTATCCATATTCATCAAGGATACCTACACCTCCAGGTTAGTGGCGCAGCATGATACCTCTGAGATCATCCATGTGCAACTAACATCAAGCAAATCTGCAATACAAATTGTGGCCTGCTAAGATCACCCTCCATGACCCAGGATCACCAATCCACCTTTCCGGAGACACTGGAAAACATGAAGGTCCTACCAAACACCCTGCTATTGGGTGATTTCAATTACCCTACCATTCACTGGGAAAACTACTCGAGTACAAATTCCCAGGCCCAGCGCTTCCTGGAATTCATCAACTCAAATGCCCTGGATCAGCTGGTAAACTCCCCTACAAGAGGTGAAAACATATTGGACCTGGTCATCACCAACATGGGCGACAGGTGTTCCACACCGGAGGTCAACCCGTCACTGGTTAGATCAGACCATAAACTAATCACTCTGGATGTCCACACCCCACCACCACTCCCAACTAAGGAAACCACAGTAAAAAACTTTTCGAAAGCAAACTTCACTTCACTTAAGACAGAGGTGGTAAGTTTCACAGCCCCCACGCTAAAGGATAATGCTGCCCAAGATGCAGAAACCTTTACAAATGCACTCTATGAGCACCTACAAGGATGCATGGATCATGCCATCCCTATCAAAACCAAGACTCACTCCAGTTTGGTGAACCCCTGCAATAAACAGGCTATACAATAGAAGGAGGAAACTAGTTCAGAAAAAAAGCAAATCCCAAGAAGGAAAGACATCCTCGATCAGTATCAGTAAGAAACTGAGGTCCCTCATAAAATCATCCAAGGCTAACTTCGAAAGACAAAATAACCAAGGATTCAAAAGATAACCACAAAGCCTTCTTTAGCTATGTTAAGAATCTAAGTGGCAACTCACAGATATGCACTGAACTAGTGCAAAATCGCACAAAATATACTGAACTTACTGATATTGCCAACATCCTTGCAGATAATTTCAGTGCAAACTTCACCCCCCTCTCACCTCCAAAAGGGCCCACAACAATACCGGCAAAGTGTAGTGTCCAAAAAAATCACAGACGCACAGGTGAAAACAGCCCTTTCAAAAGCCAAAAACACAGCATCAATGGGACCAGATGGTGTCCCAGGCTGCGTCTTGCACGAACTACAGAATGAACTAACCCCCCACCTAAACACGCTGTTCAACCTCAGCTTCTCCACAGGCTACATGCCCATAGAATGGCACACAGCAACAGTTATTCCTCTCCACAAAGGAGGGGCCACAACTGACCCTGGTAACTATCACCCCATAAGCCTGACTAGCCTGGTCTGCAAGGCTATGGAGCGCATCATCATGGAACTCATTAACAAAGACATTGTGAACCTCCAAACACTTGACCTGACCCAGTTTGGCTTTGTTAAGGGCAGATCATGCCTACTAAACCTGGTTGACTTCTTTGAGACAGTCACCAAGGTCATAGATGAGGGAAAGGTGGTTCACACAGCCTACCTTGACCTCATCAAGGCTTTCGACACCATTCCCCACTCTGGTATTACAGAAAAACTCACCAGCCTAAACATAAACCCCTACGTCATGAGATGGGTTGCCAACTGGCTTACAGACAGAACTCACACGGTAAGAATAGCGGGCTCCAGGTCCGACTCTAAACCAGTCACAAGTCATGTCCCGCAAGGCTCGGTCCTGGGACCCCTACTGTTCGGCATATACTTCTCAGAAGTACAGGCAAACACAGGAGGACTATGGCTAACCAAGTTCGCCAATGACTGCAAACTGGGAGCCATAATTGACTCTCCGGCTGACACGGACATCCTCCAAAAGGGCCTTACTGAGACGGACACCTGGTGTCAAAGTCATGGCCTCAAGCCATGCCAAAAATGCATAGTCATCTCATTTGAGAAAAACAAAACACCCATGAATTACCACATAGGTGGTAGCCCCCTTAATACAGAAGAGGTAATAAGAGATCTGGGGACCCAGGTAGATAGTAATCTCTCCTTTGACAATCATATTGCCAAAGTAGTTAGTAAATCCTTCTATGTGGCCCATCAAATTACTAAAGGGTTTGCATCTAGAAATAAAGAGGTTATAGTGCCCCTCTACTCGTCACTCATTAGACCCATCATAGAGTACAATGCCCCATTTGGGATGTACCTCACAAGACACTTCCAACAGCTGGAAAGACCACAAAAGTACCTCACCAAGAGGATTACTGGTCTCAAACGTATGTCCTATGCAGCCCGACTGAAAAAACTCTGGCTGTAGTCAGTGGCATATTGCTTACTCAGAGGTGATCTCTGCCTAACTTACAAAGCCATGTCCAACTCAGAATTGATGGACATGCTCCACCTAAAGAAATCCAAGTCACTGCGAGACACATGCTCTAGTGAGCTAAACCTCACCACAACAATAAATAGAACATGCTGGAGGGACAGATTCCTGTCACAGAGACTCCCCATGCTTTGGAACAAAATTCCAAATTACATCAGGCAGAGCCCCTCACTAACACTCTTCAAGAGAAACCTTGACAAGTGGATGGGTAACAGAAAATGCACCCCTGGGATCACTTCATTAGGTCTGCTTGACAAGAGGATCAGTTAATTAATCAATGGGGCAGCGGAAGCCGACTCACTCTGGCTAGGCTTATAAATGCCCTCGGGCAGATAGCCTAGTACCTACCTATGAACCTGTGAGGTGTAGCTAATCAATAAAGTGGCTACAATGAGTGGTATGGTGATACTTTGTGAATGAAAATAACTTACCCTGGCTGTCATTTTAAATATTCATTGTTCTGGTATGGTAGTACTAATGTATATTTGAGCAAAAGAAGTAAAAAAAAATCATTATTCTGACTATTTTTATTATATTGGACATCTGAGGTGTACATAGTCAAGAAAGTGGCTATAATGAGTAGGTACAGAAGCAGCTTATGGATGAAAGGAACTTCCCCCTAGTTGTGTGATCACAATTAAACCATCATTGTCCTACTGTAGCATAACCCCACCCCATTCCAGGTAACCCTAATTATTCAGCTGCTTCCTGTAGCCCCTGTCCTTGGTTTGAACTCACAATGCCCTACTATCTCCTGCATGCATTTTGAAGCTCACTGCCAAACATGAAGCTACTGGAATGAAAATCAGCTGCTTAATGTCAAAAGTTATGGTTCTCTATACAAAAAGAGTAGATTTTGCTACACCTTAGCTACGGTCTTGGGTCTTGTGGCACAGGACCCACTTCCACTCTGCCCTAGCTGATTCCAAGACACACAGACACACACACACACACACACACACACACACACACACACACACACACACACACACACACACACACACACACACACACTCATTATGCAGTGCCTGTTCCATCCATTAACAGACAAGAAAGAGCTAGGCTAGGTAAGGCACATCTGTGCTGTAGATCATGTCTCTGCTCTACCTAGCCACCATGTCTAATTGTGGAGACCACACACACACACACACACACACACACACACACACACACACACACACACACACACACACACTCACACACCCTGCAGAGGCAATGTGGGGCTCATAAACAAAGGCATTCAGGCCATGCATACAGGAACATACATGCATACAGACACATCTGCACTATTTGCATCCAGGATTTCACAATTCATATCAAGTCACAGTCATGGCAGACTGCTGTCATGCACCCCCACACATATCAGTCAACACACAGTAGCATGCTTAAACAGTCGCACACACACACACACACACACACACACACACACACACACACACACACACATCCACACGCGCACACACGCACACACACACACACACACACACACACACACACACACACACACACACACACACACACACACACACACACACACACGCACACAGAGTTTTATATGGACAGGCTCTTATATACCCTGTCATAAATACACAGCAACACTTACCTGATTTGGCAAACTGGGAGGGTGAGGCTACCCCATTTCACCCTACTCAGATTACCACTCATTGATATGTCTAGGTGCATATTATTAAGAGCTGTCAAAAACTTGCATGTTTTCTGCCTGCTCTGGTGGGTAACTTTCATAATCTAAACTTATATGACTTCTGTACTATGCAAGTTTCGTAATTGTGCAATATACCTTACTGCTGAACCAACCTTTTAATCCAATGGTGGCCTAAACAAAAATCATAAGTAAGAAAACAATTTCAGTCTTATTTTTTTTTTCTTTCAAGGAAGAAACAAGTTGTGCAGAAGGCTTAATATTCAAATAGTTGCTCACAATAAACTAACATGGCAATTGTTGTGAGACTACACAGATCCTATCCGTGAATACTGCCTGACGCCGTAACCACCCAGAAAGGAAGTCATTGCCTGTGCACCCATCTGGTGTTATTTTTGAATGAAAGCAGAGATTCAAATGACCACAGTCATGCATTATAAGTGACTGCTGTCATACATATACATACCATGCCTCCTCACTACTCATCCTTACCCCCCAAAGGCAGCCACCTGTATACATGCCTGATGTGTGTTTGTGAGGAAAGTAAAGAAAAGTAATGATTACAGTGATGTATTCCACTTTGTTGCTCCTAGACACTGCACAGACCTAAGCGACAGTAGCCTTTTTGAACAATTCAGAGGTCTGTGAGAAAAGTAAAAGAAACAATGACCACACTGCCCCCTGCCCAAACACAAGCTATAATGGCCTTCTGTGCATACCTCTAAGGTTGACTGAAATGACATTTAAAGAAGTAATGGCCACACAATCCCTATGGCAACTTTCTGTACTCACACACATCTGTACAGGTTTGGTTTTGGAATGGGTGAAGTTGAGGGCATAGTCCACCAATAAGTCCATGTCAAAATCCATTTATGCAGGAGAGTGGGAGCCACCAGAATCCTAGAAGATCTAAGCTTCTGAATGTTCCGAGATATATTATATGCCTTACTTTTGAAATATAATTACTTGTTAACTGCATTTTTTTACTGCTACACAGCAGAGTAACATATGCGTCCCTGCAATATTTGCTGTTTGCACAGATGGCAGCACATAAGCCATAGCAATACTAGTTTTCCACTTATTTCAGCAAAAAACAATACATTGTGCAACAGTGATACTGTTGTTTGGCAGTCATCAAACAGCAGCATGGGTGAGTCACTTTTATTTAGCTCTTTGAGGAGTAATGCATACTTGCCACCGTCTCTGATTTTGCCTTATAATTTTGTTCTGTCCGTCATAAAAAGTTTGATTTGCTGGTAAATCATTCAGGATTACCGATGGTCAATAAATCCAGACATCAGAGTTTCATACTTCTTATTGTCCAAAAAATGCATGTTGATGCTAAACCTGTTACTCAATTAACTTTTTTAAGTGAAGTAGAGTAATATTTAAAATGTGCTCCTGATTTTGAGCCTTTATTCTGCTGTTATTTTTGGCTTTGCCCAGAATTCTTCAGCAAAGAAGTTAAAGAGTTATAGTATCTGGTGTTCTGACAGTATTTATAAAGCCCCCTGATAGAAAAAGTCATTTCTGAAGATTGGAAGCATCAGCTCTTCTTAAAATAACATAAGCACTGAGATCAGTCACTCTGAGCTGCTGCTCTCTAGTGCTTACCCTGCTCATGTTCATTGTCAGCTTTATCCAAACAGGGTCATATCACAGCCCTATTCAGGTTAAAGAGCATAATCAGAAAATTAGTACATTTTCCTCTCATTTTTCCTCAACCGATAGCAACTTTTGTGGGCCCCCTCCTAGTCAGGGATGATTAAAGGGGCCCCCCTGATGCAGCCGTGGGTATTGCAGGTACCTAAAGCTGACTATGTTTCGAGTTTCCATGGAGAGAATGTCCACCAGCGTGATTTAATTAATCACGGTTACTATGCCAATGGTAAAATATTTGATGGACTTGTGAAGCCTGCAATTTGAAAAATCACTTTTTACTATAACCAGGGATACCTTTGAATTTTAAAGGAGATATAAATAAGGGTTATTATTGTCCACTTGGTTTAAGTATATAAGATTGCCATACGAGTTTTTGTTGGTTTGACAGATATGTTACAAAATATCAGAATAAGATAACTTGCTATGCAGCACTGACAGTTACCTTGATTTAGGACAGCCCTGCACAGTATGTAAAACAACTTGCTCTACACTGTACTATTTGCATATTGCAATGTTTGCACTGTTTATAGTGCAAATCTAGAGGATGCAACAAATAATTACAAAACCAGAATTAAAGAACATGAAACAGAAACACACACAAAATTCAGGCTAGGTAGAACAGAGCTGTGCTGAAACTTAGAATGTTCTAATCATCTGCACAGTTTAGAGAATAAAGGAGGAAAAACATAAATATGCAGTCTCACAAAGGATGCTGGCTGTTTTAATAAGTCCGCTTTCCTAAATTTCTACTTACTTATATGTTAAATTTACAAAACTAATTCCTTCAAACTGGAATGGGTATGGCTGTTTGTAAATTCCAAACAGCACCTTTAAATTTCAAGTAAAATTTCAATTAAAATTGTACAGAACCTGCAACAGCTTTTCTTGTAAAGATACAGGTTTTGGCAAAGACAAAACAACCATGTAAAATGTCTCAAGCTGCACAAAAACAAGTATTTTTTTCTGAAGAAATGCAGCAGTGATCTGGAAAGTAAAACTGTTTGATATAGAGACAATGTTTATTTCCTACCTAAAGGTATGTTATTCTATTTGGAAATAGGAGGAGACAGCTTTCCTTTGGACTGGAATTTATTTAGACATAACATTTACACAGGATGCAAAGGGTCTGGATTTCTTTGCCTTATACAGAAAGAGGGTTTTGGCTAAAAAACATTTTCCCATGTTGCCTCAATCCAGAGCCCCCATCTGAGATTTCTTGTAGTTAATGGGGCTATTTTGTTTTGTCAGTCTATGCCCTGGAGTTTGTGGTTTAATCCTGTCACGTTCTTTGAGCTGCATTTGTGAAGAGAGACTGATTGCATTAAGCATCAATGAGCTTATATCTATAGATTTTGCCTATGAGTTACTTATTTACAACCTAAGAGGCAGTCATTTCAGTTAGTACAGTCTTAAAGCTAGTTAGCTGATAATGTTTTTTGTGTGCCATCTGTCTGTTAAAATAATTTACGCTATTTACATTTCTTTTGTCAAGTGCATATTTGTAAACTGCCTAATCTTAAGGAAATAACGCAAATGTTACTATTATGTTGTATGTGTAGCAAAAAACAAGGTATCGGCTGCACTTTACCAGCTTCTGAAAGGTGACTGAGCAGATGGGACAAAAAGTATCAAGTTGCAAAGACGGTAAGATAGAAAAGATAGTCAAACACCATCATTATAAGGGATGCCAGCAGCAACCTGCTCACCAGGCCATAGGACCAAGGAAAATGGAAGGAGTATTTATAGCAGCTTTTAAATAAAGAAAACCCCACAGAAGCTGTACTGCCCAATACAGAGCCTATGATGAAAGAGGAATAACAGCCTAAGAAGTAAGAGCAACAGTAAAACAATGAAGTCAGGGAAAGCAGCTGCCTCAGGTGAGGTCACAGCAGATATGATCAAAATGTTGGTTGAGTGAGGGGAGAAATGGTTGCAGATTGTACTGATGGCAGTATGGAGAGAAAGGTGTATCCCAGATGACTGGAGAAGAAGCATTCTGGAGCCAGTGTAAAAAAATGGAGACATTCATAACTGTGGGCAGAACAGAGATATCAATCTCCTGCCACACTGTGTGAAAGTGCTGGAGAGTGTGGTTGATAATGAAAATACAGAGTAGTAGAAAGTAAGATGGGAGATAAGAAGTCTGGATTCAGATCAGGATACAGCACAACTGACCCAATGTTTGCGGTAAGACAAATAGTGAAGTAGAGACTAGAGAGAGTCCAAAAGGGCATTCCTAGACTTAGGGAAAGCATATGACAAGGTCCCAAGAAAGCTGATTTGGGCAGTCTTGTGATGGTTTGATATCTCAGAAACACTGGTAGAATTAGTGAAGGCTATGTTTAAGAATCCAATGACACAAATAAGAATAGTTTTCAAACTCACAGAAGGGGGTTCTGATCCTACTGCTTTTCATACTAGTGGTAATGGATTAAATCAGCAAGCAGCTTAGGGGCAGATCAACAAAACTGCTGTATGCAGACCATCTAGTAATACCAGCAGACTCTAAACATGAACTTCAGAAAATGTTAAGGGAATAGAATGCAAAACTAAAGCCACATGGAATGAAAATGTCAGCAAAGTTGAAATCTGAAGTCGAAAGCTGAGATAGTCAAGCATTTGGGAAGGTGTTGAGTTTAAAGAAAAGCAGATAGCTGTGAATTACTTTATCTTTGTCTCTTTCTTTAGTCTTTTTAAAGACTAGGGAGATATGTTTACATTTTACCATTATATTTGCTCTGTTTAGGATTTTAATACAACAAACTAAACAGGAGGAAGTCTAGGGGGTGTGACTGTTTAGGACCTTTATTCAACGGACTAGGCAGGAGGAATCTAGGGTTTGTGACTCTGGGGAGATGTACCATTCAGGTAGTGGAACTATAACCATTTAACATCCACTCATATTGAGTGGATGTGAGATGAGTGGATGTGTATTGTGTAGATGTAAAGATACACAAAAAGCATATTTTTGCTTTCTTGTGTGTTAGGAGTGAAAAAAATGTGCCAAAGAGGTAATAAGACATCTTGAGCTTTTATCAGTAATACAATAGTTCTGAATCTGATTCTGTCTCTGTTTTCAGTTCCATTTGGAGCTTAATGGATGAAATGGATAAATATTGGCTGGATGATTTAACATCTAAGTTTTTTAACATCATGCAATCACTGTAGAATGTATATGACATAAGCCGAAGGAAGAGAAATAGCTGTGTTTATTTGCCCTTGATGTTTGGAGTCTGACTATGGGAACAAACTGAGTGATTTTGGAATTCCGACTGATCACATTGATCATGATTAGTTACTATGGCTTACTCCAGTGATTCCGAAGAGGACAATCAAGTTAATTCTTTAGGTGATGGGAGTAAGTCTCTGATAAAAATTATACAAATGTCTAGTGGTGAGCATATATTGTCAGTACTTAAAATAATTAAACATAGAGAAGTACAGACTAATGGGACTTTTCAGTCATCCCCTGGTTATGCTGAAGCAGCTAGTTTCTCAAGCCATATACTAAGCCCCAACTTACCAGATAGTAATGCTGGAAAAGTAGGAGGGGTGTACATGAAAGGTGATGGTAAAATATTATGACAGACAGTCTAATGCAAAGAGATCTAGTCTCAGTTGAACAGGATAAGGATGGGGCCCATCACTGAGAGTATAGGAAATCGAATAAACCCTGTGTCTTCTAGCACTAAAGGAGGCAAACTTGTAACTGATGACTCAGCCAGTTATAAAGCTATTAAACACAGAGAGCTCTAGGAGCTCTAGTAGTGTTAATGAAATTTTATTTTCTCACATCTTGCAAGCATCAGATAAGTCTGGGGAAGTAATACATGCCCCTAATAGTGATTATCAAATATTAGTGCTTGGGTACTCTATGATTAGAGGTATTAAACATCTGTTGCCTAGAAGCCGTAGGGATAGGATTACTGTTAATTATCTTCCAGGAATCAGAATAAAGGATATATCACGTGTCAACAAAGGTTCCTTATCAGAAGAATCTAGGTATAAACACACTGATCTGTACAGAATGCCTTAAAACCCTTTCTCAATATTCTGTCTCCTACAGGTTAGTAAGGAGGAGATCTTTGTCTGGCACACAAGGTGTAGATTGCCTCCTTAGTGATCTGCAGGAGGTGATCTAGGCCTGGCTCACAAACCAACCTCGAATCCAGCTCTGATGGATATTTTGCACATTCACAAAACAAGCAGCATCAGAACCACTAGATCCAAGGATTTACATTTTGTTTATAATATAAATAAAACATGTTGGTGAGATAGATATGTGTCTCAGGGGATCCCCATGATCTGGAACAAGTTTCCCATCCAAGTGAAGCAGAGTCTATCCCTAAACCTATATAAGTGTAACCTTGACCAATGAATGGGAAATCAGAAATTCATCACAGGTCTGGTCTCCGTGTCTCTGATAGATAGAGGCAGACAGTAATGCTCAAACTAACACCCCCCACTGACAAAACCTCTAGAAACTTCCTAACATTCCCCCTTTTAATAAACACCCATGATACATAGGGACACAATGGGGTTGGATTGCATAGCTATGCTTGTAAAGGTCCTGGTGGTCATTGGCCTAGTATATAACTATGGACCTATAACAAACAATTATGTCTGGTAGTCAGAAGTATGATTTGGTTGTAACTTTTGGGGGCACCAGTAAACTTCCAACTGAGCCAACTGTTCTGATGTTTAAAATCAGTGAATGGGGATTATTAATAGGAGTAGCACCAAAGGGTTTAAACTGGTCATGATGGATGTTATTCCCTCTTCAATTCCAAGAGCCCTAGGAGCACTAGTAGTGTTAACGAAATTTTATTTTAACTTGGAAAATGTGGCTCAAAATTTTAGCAGGAGGTGGTGCTTGGGGGCTTCTTTTGAGGAAATTCCTGTTTGGGAAGATATGATAATGCAACCAAGAGTTTTTTTATATGGATAGATTTCATCCCAGCCATATCGGTGATATTCTTTTTATTGGGAAAGTTTACTAAGACAGTTAATTATTTTTTTTAGATTAACTGTTAAAAAATGCTTTAGAATAATTGCTGCTGTTACTGAGAGTAGAGAAAAAATAAAATCTCTATTGGGGGGGGTGTCATATATAATAAATTTCTAGTTTAGATTAAATAATAAAATTCTATTTTTGTAAACTATAATTTTGAGGGAAGAATATGATATGGTAATTATTACAGAGAGCTGGTAATTTAAACCCTTTCCAATCTGAAAGTTACTCTGGGTATCATAACTACAGGTGGGAAAAGAGGGGAGTGGTTTGTTCATCTGCATAATAATTTTATGCAGTTTGTGATAATTCATAAAATGGTTAGGGTATGAATTCATAAATGTCAATGTTAATTGGAAGCTTTCATCTATAAAGATTGGTCTTTTTTAATCACCCTCAGTTTTGTAAAATGGTGATCAGTATTTTCAGGACAAATTTGTCATTATTGCTAGTGACCTTAATGGCTTGCTCTCTCATACTGAAATCTTAAGTGAAGCAATGTGTGTAAATAGAACTTATGGGCATGCTCAAATATTTACTAAACTAACAAGGTAAAACAACATATTGGCCATAGACTGGGTTAAAAAAAACAAGGTATCTCATTGCACTGTTGAACCAAAATTTAATGGATCTGATCATACAAGTCCCACTTGGGAAATGCTTGGTGTTTTCCCAAATAGTGCTATTTGTCATAATTTTCAGACAGCCTATTCTAGAATTTTTGAAAATAAATAATATTTTATAGGACTGCACATGGGAGGACAGTATGAGCTATTTACAATTTGCCATTTTTATGGAAACTTTTCTACAAATTCTAAAATGACCTTATTGATATTTATGTTCTTTTGTTTTACCCTCAGTAAGATGAATTAGGACTTCGATGGTGGCCCAAAGGCTTAGACAAACATAGGAATAGGAAAAATTCCCTCTGGAGAATGTATAGAATATCTACAATAGGTATCAAAGAGCTACAGCAGCCTTCAGGAAACTGTGTATATCAAAGTATGAGAAAGAACTGGAAGTTTATACTACAGACAACAAGAAAAAAAGCACCTAAGAGAAACAAAATGGCTTTAATGTTTTAGTAAATGACCATCTTGCTACTGAGACAAAACCAATTTTCAAGTTATATCAGGAAACAAAAATCATTGCTATGTCTCCTTTAAAGATAAATCCTGCTCTGAAATTACACTAAGAAACTTAGAGAAGGGTCATTATGCCATCTACAGTTGTAGGTCCAGATGGTTTGAATGCTTACTTTTTGGCTAGGACTGTGGGTAACAATTCAGGGTGTTTAATCTCAGCAGTCTTCAAAAAATAACATAAATAAACAAATAAATACATGAAAAGAAAAAGCTTGTTACGTCCCTGACATATGAAATAACCCCATAGTGGTACCCATTCCCAAAGGTGGAGATGCAGCCTCTCTCAATAATTCTAGACATAAAAGCTTTACCAGCAACTTAGGTAAATGTTTCAAATGAGTTGGAAAACAACTACTGAATGAGAAAAAATATCTACTACTATACACCTTTATCTTCTACATTTCTATCAGTATTTCTGGGATGCTGTGCACTTGGGTCTTGCTGTGGATGTGACTTACCTTAATTTTGCAAAGTGCTTGAAAATTGACATTTGGATGGACACCCCAAAATTTACTCTGGGACTTACAGGCCTTGCCCTACCTCAAAATGGTGGCAAAATGTAAGGTGGTTATTGCAAAGCATGCATGGCCTCTGGGCCATTGTATGGAGTCTTGTATTTCCTGTTTCCTGTGCATATCTAGTCATATTCCAGATTACATTAAGTACTGCTTTGCTTGACACTAATAATTTCTAAAAACTCCTATTTTTTTCTGTTTTTACAGGTACTAAGATACACAAATGTCCAGTCTTGTGAAATAATCTTGTTGACATCATTATTTACATGCACATCAATATATCAGTACAATATTGAATAGTCCTAAAATGGGATAGATATTCTGTGAAGAACCTAATTCATCCCACCAGTCACCTTTGACCTGGCACTAATACTACAACTCACAAAGGTTGAAATCAGACTAAACAACTTCACCAAGGCAAACTGTACCCTCTAGGTGAAGGTATAATTGCATTCCAAGCCCCACCCCTAGCTGGAAGTGATAACTACACCGAAGCTTTCACTAAAGCCTTGTACACTCACTTGCATAGTGTATAAACTTGGCCGTACCAGTAAGAATCAAAGCCAGACCCCAAGTAAAAACAAGCTGCCATGGTGTACATCCAGCATCAACAAATTTTACAATAAATGCAAAATGTTGCTGTCCAAGAAAACAAAGGTAAGGCCCCAACAATGGAAAAGTACCCTCCTCAGCCTCAACAGGCAAATAAGACAACTTGCCAAATCCTCAAAGGGCTCTTTTGAGAAAAACTTAGCAAGTACAGTCAAGGTTAACCATAAGGCCTTTTACAGCTACATACATAACCTAAAGGGTATGACCCCAGCATGTGCAGAACTAGTGGCCAACGGTATCACACACACTGACCTCACAGAAATAGCAAACCTGCTAGCAGATAGGTTTGGTGAAAACTTCACTCCCTTATCGAACCCTAACTGCAACAAACCTCCCCCCAACAAATATCTGAAGAGCAGGTCCCCAAAGCCTTGTCCAAGGCAAACAATGCAGCTTCTATGTAACTAGACAACATCCTAGACTGTCTTCTAAACAGGCTAAAACATGAACTAGCATCACCACTAAGTGCCCTTTCCAATCATAGTCTAACCAAAGGCTTTGTTCCTGTGGAATGGAGAATAACAACATCTATTCCCATCCACAAAGGTGGCCTAGCAACAGACCCAGGGAATTACAGATCCATAAGCCTGATCAGTCTCATCTGTAAGGCCATGGAATGTATCATTATGGACCTCGTAAATAAAGACATAGGTAACCTCCAAACCCTGGACCCTACCCAATTTGGCTTCATGAAGGGCAGATTCTGCCTGTTAAATATAGTGGATTTCTTTGGAAATGTGGCCAAAGCCATTGATGAGGGCAAATCTGTGCACACAGCATACCTCAACTTGGCAAAGGCTTTTGACACAATTCCACATTCAAGCATTACCAATAAACTTAGCAAACTGAATGTAAACCACTTTGTTGTAAGATGGGTTGTTAACTGTCTCTCAAACCAGACACACACTATCAAAGTGGGTGACTTCACATCTACCAGCAGACTTGTTACCAGTGGGGTGCCACAGGAGTCAGTGCTGGATCCCCTACTGTTTGGTATGCACTTCTCAGAAGTTCAGGTCAAACTAAGGGGTTGTGGCTGACCATGATTGCAGATGACTGCAAACTAGGTGCAATTATTGAATCCCCAAATGATGTCAGTATTCTCCAGGAGGGTCTCACACAGACCAGTGACTGGTGTATTAGTCATGGTCTCAAACTAAATGCAAAGAAATGCATCATCATTCCCTTCAGCACAAACAATGTCCCTTCGCACTTTCAAATTAATAACAATACCCAAAGTAGCCATGAAGTGGTAAGGGAACTGGGATCACAGGTTGACTGCGACCTTAACTTGGACCACCATGTGTCTACTGTAGTAAGGAAAGCTTTCTACGCAGCATACTTGATTAGTAAAGACATCGCCTCGAGAGCAAAAGAAATTATAACTCTCCCTATTCTCAGCACTTATCTGGCCAAACATTGAGTATAACATTTCATTTGGCATGTACCATACTAAGCACCTGCAGCAATTAGAGAGACCTCAGAGATTTCTAACAAAGAAGATCAAGGGGCTCCAGCATGTGCCATACACAGACCGACTAAAGTCCCTGTCAGTATACTCTGTATTGTTAAGATTTCTTAGGGGAGAGTTGAAAGACTTATGTCTGGCCTACAGAGCAATCCAAGACACAAACCTAATGAACTCACTGCATATTCATAAATCAAACAGAACTAGGGCTACCCATTCCAGGGACCTAATATGCCTGTGACTTAAATAGGACGTGCTGGATGGACAGATTTATCTCCCAGTGACTGCCGTGTTTTTGGAACAGGCTACCAATTCATGTGAAACAGAGGACCTCTATGAAACTGTTCAAGAGAAACCTGGATGAGTGGATGGGGCACCATAAATTCTTAATGGGGATAGAGCCCACAATGCTCCTGTACATGGGCAGTCATCAGTAAATGCAATATTGTGTATTTGCTAGCATTTCTATGGTATTACATTGGGATGAAATGGCTAGGCTTAAAATGTCCTCCGGGTCGATAGCCCAGTAATCTCCTATGATCCTATGATCCTATGATATGCAAGTCTTAATTCTGTCTGATAACCTGTCATTTAATGTGCTTAACTGTAGCAATGGCTTAGTATTCATGTTTATGGTAACTCAAAAACTTTAGATCCAGCAGTAGTCTATGAAAGGGTCTTCCTAATTGTAAAATAAAATATTGGCAAGATCAACTTCAATTGCTTTTTTTTAATATAGTCTCTGCTGACAGACCTTTCATTGCTTCATTGCTTCATATATCATCATAAGCTTAACATATGCCATTTTTCCTCCTGAATATGTGTTATTCACCTTGTTATCAGGTGTGAACATTTACAGTCCATTTTTTAAATAGTTTCATGTTCATCTCTCCCAACCCCTGAAAATTAGAAAAAAAACATAGCTCTGGTTTCTTAAAAAAGTCATATCATAGACATAAGGTCAGAAAATGAAAAAGTACCCTCTCATTTTTAGACCAAAGGTTACTGAGCTTCTAGGTTGCTTCATTGTAATGTATTAACAGGTCTAATTTCATGAAAAAATAAGTAAATCTAGAAGTAATTAGGCATAATATCTGCCTAAATTGTAACAGCTGAGCTATTCTAATAATGCACTTATTTTCCTTTTTACACATTTGCCCTTCATTTTCCTTTTATTTGTTCTGTCTAGTAACAACTTTCCTCTTACGTTCCCCTTAAGGGGATTAAAAAGTATAATAACATATTACTGAACTCATGGTTAAAATACAATGGAATGTCTGACTGAAAATGATTGGGTAGATTATAAATGATGTATAATGTTTGCAGCTGAGATTATGTTAGTATGGTTTGTGATGTAAAATGCTTGCAACTAGGATTGTGTTGGTTTGTTTTGTTTTCATTGATATAAATGTATGATTGCTTATGTCATAAGTGATGGTTAAATAAAGATGTTTCTTGTTGCGGGATTTATTTATTTATTCATTTTATTTATTTAAGTCTGATGACCGGGGAAGTCCACTGGGCCATAAAGAGCCTGTTTTCAATGGAGGCCCGGGGAGAAAAGCTCCAAGACATTACATTTTACATGTCACAATAGAAAACAATAGTTCAGACAGAAAGGTTAAACATTGAGTTATAAGACCTTAGTAGATTAACATTTAAACATATAGTTAATAGCCCTCAGTAGGTAAGGTATTAAATAATTTAAATTATTTAATAAGATATTTAAGATATTTAATAAGAATTAAATAATTTATGTAATGTTGCTTATGTTATATGATATATAGCAATATATGTGAAGCATAATATTTAATTTTAACTTTTAATACAGTTTGATTACTTTTATATAAACGTACCTATGTCACAAGTCATAATTCAATAAAGGTGTTTAAAAATACATGAATACAAGATTATCACATGAATGTAATTCTTCTGAGTCCTTTGCAATGACAGAAAAATAACATTTATTGTGTGAATACACAAATGTACATGAAAATAAATCAGGCTATAATCATATTTATAGGTGGCTGTAACTTTAACCCATACTGATTACTACATTTTGCAAGACTGAAGGTTTGTTCATTTTTGTCCATAACCAATATATTGCAGAAATATTTTTTTTTCCCAAAAAAGTTGCTTTGTTCTTTGTGAGTTGCCCTATATACATATGAAACACTTGCTTACATTATCCTAACACATTATCATTAAAGTAAGACATAAAACCATCAATTTTCCTATGTAGTGCAAAGTATCGACTTCTGTATGTATCATATTAGGTTTAATGGCCAGGAAACAAATCTAGAATCTTATTAACATACTTAAATACAATTAATAGTAGCCAGTTAAAATATATATCCTTTGTTAACCGGGTTAGCCCCACTAGACAATGGGCCTCTTTTCAGTGGAGACCTTTGGTAGTATTTATACTACTAGGAGAAATTTAGTCAGGGCATTGGGGAACTTTCGCTACTCTTTTCACATACAGGGATGCTTTCTGCTGTGGCACTGCCAGCTTCTCGTCCGAGCACAGAGAAGGCTTAGAGAAGCTGGAAGAGAAAATGGAGTGTGTTTTGAATAGTGAAAAAACTATTGCTGTTGAGAAAAGTAATAAATCAGTGAAATTTGTGGATGTAAATAGTGAAAAGGATGGTTGACATACGTCAGAGGAGCAAAGTGGTGAATCAAAGGCAGGAGAGCCTTTGCGAGAAGATAATATAAGTTGCAGGTGTCTGAAAAGGTGTCCAAGCTTTCTCAGAGAAAATGTATCAAGATGAAAAAATCCACAGTGTCACTGATGGATTCAGATGACATTTTTCAACAAAACATCCTCAGAGAAGAAAAAACAGTCAACACAGGAGTGTGTTGTTAGAGCCCTCCAATTGGGAGAGTTGTGGGAAGATTTGCTTCTGGACTTAGTAAATGCAAGTGAACCAGAGAGTGGTAATGACATTTTGCTGGGACATTTAATGGTGAAGATACAGAAGGAGGATGCCCAACAAGTAGAAGAAAGAAAGTCATACGCTGAGATGGTGAAAGCCAGAGTAGAAAAAGGGAGTGAAGGGAAAAGTAGTAAATATGGGAAAAAAAATCTTTTACAGTATGAATTTAGAAAAAAGAATAGGGCGAATTAGACAGATTTAAGGTATGGGACAAAATAATCACACCTTTAGGAGTCAGAGTAAGTAAGGTAAGAGCCTTTATTCATATAAAGAGACATATTGTGACATTATTTTTGAAACTGGGCAAATGATGGAAATTGTTTTAGGGGAATATGAGAAAAAGAAAAATTGTGCCCCTTGGAATTCATTCATGTTTAAAATATTTTATAGTGAGACTAAGAAGATTCATATATAATTTAGGATTGAAGTGGAAACAGAGACTCTAGAAAGACATTTATTAAAGTTATGTAAAGTTGTATTAGATATTTCAAAAGTATATGATAATAGAGGTTTGTTGACAGGGACATGGGATTGTTGTGTTGTTTTGGAAATTGAAAACAATAATATTGTTCATATTCCAAGTATTATAAATGCAGAAGGGGCAGAGGCATGTTGAAATATTGGGGACAGCCAAAGACACATTTTTTGTGTGGAAAAGCTGATCATTTATTAATAATTGTGAAAAAAGAAAATGCTTTGTCTGTGGAAAGACAAGGACACAATATAAGAAATTGTGAGTTAAAGTATTATAAATGTAATAAAATAGGACATCTGGGGATGGAATGTGAACATAAAGTAACTGGAATAGAACCAGAGACAGTAGAAGCACTCATAGAACAGACTCAAGAAATTGAACTTACAGATACAGAAATAAAAATAATTGATACAAATAGAATGGGAAGAGATAAATAACTTGGAAAGTAAACAAGAATCTGAAAAAATTAGGAATGAAAGATTCAATTTAAATAAATGTGAAGAAGACGAGTCAGGAGTAAGTGATAATGAAGATATGAAATGTAATTTAATTAAACAAAAAATAAATGCTATTGTTTAGTAAGTAAGAGAGAGAGAAAACGAAAAAATATAGAAGGACATAAAGAAAAAAGAAAGGGAAAGGATGATTGTGATATTAGAAAGTCAATATTATGTGTAAAATACTTGCAGTAAATGCCAATAGTTTAAAGAATTTATTAAGAAGGATAAGTGTTTTTGAGTCATGTCAAAAAAGCAGGAGAGTGACATTATTATATTAGAAGACACTAGATTTCTAACAGAAGAAGAGATATTGCAACTTGAAGTATGGTGGGAAAATGTAATTTGTAATTTAGGGAGAGAAACTTGTTCAGGAATAATTATTCTATATAAAGATATGATCAAAATATTGGATATCACTTTTGTTATAGTTGGTAGAACAACAGTTCTCAATGTAAGATGGAAAGATCAGATTTTTAGAATTATAGCGATTTAGGCATATATGACAAATAGAGAGAGAGAAGTGAAGTTTAAAAACATAATTCAGTATGTAGCTATAAATATGGAAATAATTGTAGGAGATTTTAATTGACATATAATGCAACAGAAAAGGAAAGTGTATAATGTTATGAAGATGTTAGACATTATTAAATATGGACATTTACATATTTGGAAGATGAGTGCATGGACATATAGTAGAGGAGAGCATAAAACTGGGATAGACTATTTCTTAATTTCATTAGGATTGCAAATTGTAGAAGAAGGTGTTTTGGTGACAGGTTTTTGAGATCATAGAGCAATCTGGATTGCTCTAGAAGGTAATTCTGAGTATATAAGAATAGGAAAGGGAATAAAAAGAATGAGTGAAGTTAAATGGAGTGATAAAGGAAAGATTGATGTGTTAAATTTATGCCAGGATCACATGGAAATTAGTTTTTATAAGGATTGGTCAGAATGGTGGTTGTATTTTAAACAAAAATATAAAATGTGGTATATGAGTTGGGAGAAATGTAAAAGGAGGAAGGGAAAACAGAGTATACATGGACACAGTTGCCACAAAGGTACACTGAATCTCCTTCATTATTTTCTCAAATTCTAAAAAAGGATTTGGAAGATGTGACATTTCCAGGTGGGTCTGTGTTAGTACAATATGCAAATGATTTACTAATAGCATCTGACTCTTTTCAGCAGTGTCAGCAGGATACCCTACGTCTTCTGACTATCCTTGCAGGAAAAGGACACAAGGTATCGAGAGAAAAATTGCAGCTATGGTTACCTCATGTATGTTACCTTTGTCATTTGATATCACAGGGTAGTAGACAGGTGTTGCCATCTCGTATTGAGACAATAGCTAAAGTGCCATGTCCAACTACTCAGCGTCAGCTAAGATCTTTCTTAGGTATGACGGTATTGCAAACAGTGGATTTCTAATTATGCAGAAATTGCTAAACCTTTGACAAATATTTTAAAACAAGATGCGCCAAAACCCCTCCCTTGGCATAGTGAAGAGCAAAATTCATTTCAGAATTTAAAGCAAGTTTTAGCTACTGTCCCAGCTTTAGGGTTACCAGATTATAGAAAGACTTTTATTTTATTTTATCATGGAAGAAATGGATTTGCTCAGGGAGTGCTTGCACAAAAACATGGGGGACAACTACTGTCCAGGAGCTTATTATAGTACAGCACTTGATTCTGCTGCAAAGTGATTCCCACCATGTCTAAGGGCAGTTGCTGCTGTCTCCATTCTAGTCAATTTAGCACAATCACTGGTGCTTGGGCATGATCTTACAATAGAAAAGAAACAAACTGAGTAATGTAAAAAAGAAGTTTTTAAAATGACAAAGCTTTCAGGTCAAAGACCCTTCATCAATGTTCACAATATCTCCTACTACAAAAAGTTTTATACAAATTCAAATAACTCACGGCCAATCAGAATGCAGAAATAATTACCTTAAAGACAACTACACAAAAAAAAAAATCACATATAAATTATATAGATAAAATATACCCCTAAACATTAAAAATGTGTGTATATATATACACATATTAATTTAATAATTATCTATTTCATACATTTAGAGTAGGCAATTCTATGTTTCAGTACAGGTTTAATAGATACTATCTGGTTTAAACCAGGTTCCTGATCTGCACACAATATTAAAATCCACTTATATTGGACCATTTCCAACTTGTTATTAAAATCACCTCTCCTAATACCCCTAGTGACTTGGTCTATACCCCTAAAAGTAAAACAGTGAGATGGATCAGTTTCATTAACATGTTTAGCTAGAGCATTCAGTAGAAGAGTGAGTCTGATGCTCAAATAATGTTCTATGATTCTGTCCTTAAGTCTCCTAGTTGATTTTCCAACATAGAAACCATTATATTGTTTACTTTACCAAGTAGATGATATTAGTAGAGTTACACGTTGCACTAGTTTTAAAAGCAAACTGTTGACCAGTCTTGTGATGTATAAAAATGGTGTCCCTATTAATATAGTTGCAGCAGCAACAGTTGTAGTATGGATTAGTACCACTTTTACCTCTAATACTTTCATTAGAGTCTGCCTTAATATCTTTATAACATAGTTATTGCTTCCAATTCATGGAATTTCTATAAGCAAATCTACGAGCATCACTGATTATTTTGCCTAAGTTCCTCTAATGTAGTGTTAAAATATGGACTAGCCCTATCATGCCTAATGGCTGAAATAGCATCAAAACACTGGGAAAGCATGTCCGAACTATAGCCCATTTCAAGAAACAGTTGCATCATCTCTTCAGTTTGTTGTTCATTATGATCTTACAGTAGCCATCCCATATTCTGTGTCATCTCTCTTACTTAGAATGAAAGCTGAACCACTCTTGACTGCATGCCTAACTAAATATGAGCGCACACTACTTTCATATCCCTCTACTTGTCTAGTACGTTGTTCTGTCCTGAAACCTACTGCTGAAGATGGTGAAGAGCATGATTGTGTGTGTGTATGTGTGGCTAACTACCTATTTTGTCCTCAAAATGACTTAAAGGACACTCCTGTACATGACTCTGAATTGAACCTATTTCTGCACTGTTCCTGTGGGAGAAATCAAAATGGACATTTAATTACAGGGATAGTTACTTTTTCTGAAGATGAAATATTGCTTCAACAAAGATTACAGGGTGTTCATTCGGCCCAAATAGCTGAATTATTGGCTCTGCAAAGGGCTTGCGAATTAGCCAAGGACAAAAGTCACCAATATTTATATGGACAGTTGTTATGCCTTTGATGTAGTGCATGATTTTGGGCAACTCTGGAAGCAGAGACATTTCTTAACTTCATTAGGTACTAAAATTAAAAATTGAGTGTACGTGAATGATTTGTTAGAGGCTCTTCTACTTACCAGACAGCTGGCTGTAGTTAAATGTAGTGCATATCAAAAGGGTGCAGGTGGGATTACAAAAGGAAATAATTTGGCAGATCAAGCAGCTAAACAAGCTGTAGAAGGATTTTGTGCAGACTTTCATGAGATGTTATTGCAAAACCCTAACAGTGATGACGTGTTTGATTTTAAAAAAGTGTAAGTTTTCCAAGCTGAAGCATCACAGGGAGAAGTTCAGAAGTGGCTCAAGGATGGATGCATCACTGACTGGGGGTGCCTGCCTCCTTCCTACCTTACCTGGTAAGGGCATACCATTTACCAGCCATGCAGGTAAGACAGCCTTGTTTAATCAAATTAGCCAAAGATGGTATGCCCTTCATGTCTCCTCTTTGATACTTCAGTATGTTAATAGCTGTGCAACATGCTTAGAGCATAATGTTAGCAAACACGCAAACATTAAGGCTGCATGCTTACCAACACTTTGGGGACCTTTGGTTAATGTGCAGCTGGACTTTGTCCAGATGTCAAAAGTACGGAATTTACAATACATCCTGGTGGTGGTGTGTATGTTTTCTGCATGGGTGGAAGCTTACCCATATCATAGAGCAGATGCAGCAGCAACTGTTGTAAAAAAGCTTATATATGATTTTATTTCTAGATTTGATGTACCTTGTATTATTAATAGTGACCAGGGAACCCATTTTTAACAATTCCCTGATAAAGAAACTATGCAAAATGTTTAATACTAAGTTGAGTCTTCACTGTCCTAACCATCCTCAATCATCTGAGTTAGTAGAGAGGGTTAATAGGACCCTTAAAAATAAGATTTCAAAGATTTGTGCTGAAATAAACCTTAAATGGACTGAGGCACTTCTGTTAGTATTAATGAGTATGAGAAGTATGTTAAATACTCCAACGAAACTGAGTACCTATGAGGTTTTAATGGGGAGACTCATAGGTTCATAGGTAGGTACTAGGCTGTCAGCCCTAGGGCCTAAGTAAGCCTAGCTAATAAGGTTCCCTGGCTTATGCCACCCAAGAAAGTTAATTTCCTGTGCCCCTGTCGAGCAGAGTCACAGAAGTGATCCCAGGGTGTATTTCCTATTTCCCATCCACTCAAGATTTTTCTTGAAGAGTGCTAATGAGGAACTTTGCTTGACATAGATGGGTATCTTGTTCCAGAGTATAGGAAGTCTCTGGGACAGGAATCTATCCCTCCAGCATGTCCTGTTTATTGTGGTAACATGATTTAGGTCCCTAGAGTGTGTAGCTTGGAGGGATTGAGATTTCCTTAGGTGTAGCATGTCCAACAACTCTGGGTTTAACATAGCTTTATATGTTAGGCAGAGATCTCCTTGGAGTAGGCAATATGCTACAGAGTAAAGCTGGAGTTTTTTGAGATGGTCAGTGTAGGGCATCTGTTTGAGGCCAGTAATCCTCTTTGTGAGGTACTTCTGTGGCCTTTCCAGCTGCTGCAGATGTCTTGTGAGGTACATTCCAAAAGGGGCGTTGTACTCTATAATGGGTCTAATGAGTGCCAAGTAGAGGGGAACAATGACCTCTTTTTTCCTGGATGAGAACCCTTTTGTGATGAGGTGTGCCACATAGAAGGATTTCCTGACTGCTATGGCAATGTGATTATCAAAGGAGAGACTACTGTCCACCTGGGTCGCAAGATCTCTTATCGCACATTCAGCATTAAGTAGACTGCCATTTATGTGGTAGTTCATGGGTACAGAGTTTTTACCAAAGGGGATGACAATGCACTTTTTGGCATTGAGCTTGAGGCCATGCCTCTTGACACCAGGCATCTGTCTCAGTGATGCCCTTCTGTAGGATGTCCACATCATTTGGGGACTCGACTATGGCTCCTAGTTTGCAGTCCTCTGTGAACTTCGTTAGCCAGAGGCCTTCTGTGTTAGCCTGTACTTCAGAGAAATAGATACCAAACAGGAGAGTTCCCAGGACTGAACCCTGTGGTACTCCACTTGTCACTGGTTTGAAGTCAGATTTGGAGTCTGCAGCTTTTACAGTGTGGGTTCTGTCAGTAAGCCAGGTGACAACCCATCTTGTGATGTAGGGATTTACACTTAGTTTAGTGAGTTTAGCTATAATTCCAGAATGGGGGATGGTGTCGAAAGCCTTGGCGAGGTCAAGATAGGCTGTGTGAACCACCTTGCTCTTGTCTACGGCTTTAGTGGCTGCCTTAAAGCCCTCACAGCTACTCTCCCTTTGTCAAATGAAAATTTAAGTCTAACAGATGATGTTATACTGTTTTACTGTAAAAGTCTAATCCATTTTTGCAGCAGTATCATAGAACTGTACGGGAAGCTCTTCCTCAACCTCCTGACTGGCCCTGTCACCGCAGCCAGGTGATTCGGTTTATGTGAAAATCTAAAATTCCAAATAAAAGGATTACCGTTAACACAGCTGAAGCACACAGTTTTAATAAAACAAAAACTACTAACATAAGTAACAAACAGGTAAGTACTTTCATGGAGGCAAAGTCCACTTCTTCAGACCAGTGGTGACCGGAATCCTTTTATTTGGAATTTTACTCTTTCTGTTGGTCTTCCAGTTTTCATCTGACCACTCAACTTTGTTTTGCTGCTATTATGTGAAAATATTCCAGAGAAAGAACTGCTTGAGGCTGAAGTGGAAAGGCCCTTTCCAGGTGTTGTTAATTATCCTGACTGCTGTATGTTTTGCAAGACTACCAATCTGGATTCACTTATCTCACTCTAAGAAGACCTGCCATGTGGGCACCCCAGATGAACCACCATTGCCAGTGAACGGAGATCGAAGTGTGAAGGACGAATTATCTGCTTCAGTGAAGGACTAAGGAGAAAATCAACTCAAATGGTAATTCATGATAAATCCTGTGATAACAGGTACCTTTTGCTTTGTTTTTGTTGCTATGTTATAAACTGGTCAAGAGAAAATAGTTTCCTTTTGGTACTTCGACAATATGCTGTGAACTTAAATGTGACAAACTGTTGGGTGTGTTCAAATATACCTCATCATTCTAGGGCAGGGATTCCCATGATTCCAATCCCTGCATCACAGGTTGCATTTGAAAAAGATCTTAGTGATACTAATCTAACTTGGCATAATGTGACTAATTTTTCAAAAGTTGTGTCTCCAAATTGCAACCGTAAATTGTGGAGACATGTTATGCCAGAAATGGGACTGTAGCAGTGGGCACCAGCAAATGTAACAACACTAGACATGAAAGTGTGTTAAATGCTTTACACTTAAAAAGCTATGACTGGGCATGATAGAGAATCATTACTACATTTGCTGTGATTGTGCCTACAACTTGTTGCCTAAAAACTGGTCAGGATGTTGTTTCATGGGATATATTACTCCTGCTATTCAGCATTTTGAAGACCCTCCAGCAGGTAGACTGAGAAATAAGCATTCAATCCACTGGGCAGAGCAAGCATTTTCAGCCTTTGTTCCTGTGTATGGAGTGCAAAGGACAATGCTTGAAATCATCAGGCTTGCTCAAATTCTTTAGGAGGTAGCTAACCATACTCCACATCACATCAGGATGGCAAGTCGAGAAATGACTGACGTATGAACTGTGATGTTACAAAAGCGACTGGACTCAACATAATGCTTGCTGCAAAAGGAGGGTTATGTGCCCTTCTAGGAAGTCATTATTCTTGTATTAGTGACTACCATGATGAACAAGAAAAGCAGGCCAATTTCATGGAACAGAGGGTCAAGGACCCGGACAGCACATCTAAGCAATGAACACCTTTCAGATGGTTGAGCAGTGTATTTGGTAACCTGGGAACTAGTATATTGCAAGGTATCATTACAATAATTGGTATTATTCTTTTAATTGTTTTGATATTTTCTGTTCTAAAGGCTGTAATTAGAAAATATTTAAACTCACCTGCATGTGAAATGCCATTTATAAAAGTATCTGATAATGAAAACTCAATCACTGCAGATGATGAATACTATGATGCCAAAGCCTATTTTACCAAGTTAAAAAGGATCAAAATATAATTATGTGTACTGTGTGTCACTGATAGAATTGTTATGAAAACTGTATTGTCTCATAATTATTATTCACAAAATGTATATTATCTTCCAGTTTCCTTCACAAATGAGTCAAATAAAATGTGTATAATATTTATGTTAAGAATCAAATGCAATGCAGCCTCACAGTTCACCTAAGCTGTAGTTTTATATTTCAAGTGTTTTACAACTGCATTCTCTTTAATGTCACACTATAGCATACTGACAGGAAAAGTAAGTGCTGTAGGAGTTAAAGGATGTTGACTATGTTTTGAAGAACCTGGTTCAAATGTTAATGAAGGAAGGAAAGAAAAGAAAAGAAAACATTGTGCCAGGAAAGTGTAAGTTCTAGCCTCCACAGGCTGGGGTGATGAGTTGTTGCAAGGATTCCTGTATGGATAATATATGTATGTTGGTACTGAATGGTGCAAGGTCGGAGGGCAGATTCCTAAACCCAGATGGTCTATGTTTCAGAGAGGCCTAATTGTCAAATGTTCACATGAAGGTCTAAGAGAGAATCAGATGGGCATATGTTGTTGTTGTTCTTCTTCTTCTTTTGGCTTTTTCTGGTTAGAGGTCGCCACAGCGGAACTCCGGTCCACTAATGATTGGCAGTAGATTTTTCTGGTGCCGAGGTGCCAGCTCGATGCCCAACCTTCAATGAAGGCATGCCCATCCACGCATGTCTTTCGAACACCACTCAACTGTGGGGAGGACATGATCCTGCATGCATGTAACTGATAAGAAATGGTATATAAATTGTATGGTTCTTCTACTCAGGGAGACTGATCTGAAGATTTGAGTAGGCAGTCTCCCAGCACTGTTGGTATAGAATAAAACAGTATTTTGCACATCCTGAAGTATTATTTTTGACTCAGTACAGCAAAATGTAAACTCTTTGTTATTTATTTATTACACTTTAACATGGAATATGAGATATACATCTAATGAAGGGATAATTATACCAATTATGTTAACATATGCAGATGATATTATTCTTGTTACAAAAAATGGGAAGGGAATGACTAAAGTGATAAATTATTTACAGAAATTTATACAAGTGGTAGGTTTTTCCTATAAATAAGGAGAAGAGTCAAGGATTAGGTTTTAAAGGTATGTTAGGAGGTATTAAATTTAATATGACAAGTATAAATGCGCTTGGAATAAGTTTAGGAAAACAGGAAAATAACAGCTTGATATGGGAAGAAAAATTAGAGGCAATAAAAAATATGCATTTGTTTTGGAAATTAAATTATCATTTAGAAAAAAATATATACTTGATTAATTCAGTTTTACTTGTGTGAATTGCATATTTAACAAGTGTGGTCAGCATCCTGCCAATATATGGGAAGGAAATATATAGTGTTATCTTTGCATTTATTTGTGGATCAAGATTAAACACTGTAAAAAGGGATGGTTTGTATGTGAAAAGGGAAGAAGGTGGTTTGGGTTTGATAAATATAGTGAATACACCTTTTTACACTTGTATAAAGTATTAAAAAGTTTAAAGGATAGTAGTGCTTCACTATTGACAAGGATGTTACAATTTAAATATAAAATAGAATGGTTGAATTTTTTGAACTTTAAAATAAAGAGATTGCACTGCAATTATGAAATAAATAATTATTAAGGTACAATTTTGCTTTGGAAAATAAAAATTAATGAGTTTGAAAATGAGAGAAAACAATGGTATGATAATATTATGAAGAAATATTTTCTCATACATCCATGAGAAGAAAAACGTAAAGATAAAAGAATTGCAGTGCAAGCAAGAATGGCAAGCTGTAAAAAATATGTTGGAGTGTCAGGACTTTTTATGGAGATTAATGATACAAAAACTACCAGTGAAAGTGTATATGCCTTATAAAAGTAAAAAGTGAAATTCTATTGTAATCAATTTGAAACTAATGAACATGTTTTCTTAGGATGCAAAAGGGTTAAATCATTATGGAAAAAACTGATGCATTTGAAATATTTAGAAGGTTGCACAGATGTAAATAATCTTAATATGGATATGATTGAATATAAATATTATAAGGGCAGAACTAAAATTTATGTTAACAGAATTGAAGAATTGATAGAAAAATGTTTTACATAATATGTCTGATATGGAATCAAAGAGTGAAAGAACATGTTTAATGAAAAATGGGATTTAACAAAAATGTTAAAAAATAAGATTTTTGGCTATGGAAAGTACAGTGGTGTCTCATAATGTAAAATTATTCTGACCTTTAAGAGAAAGAAATTTTATGTTTTTTGTTGTATTTGTAAATCTTGTAAATAATGTATATATTGTAGAAAGGACATTGTGTATATATATATATATATATATATATATATATATATATATATATAAAATGTAAATAAGTATTTTTTGATTAAATAAAGGACCCCTACTCTTTTCAGTTGGTGCCATGGGATATTGTACATCCACCTGAGTTATCAACAACTCAAGGAGATAGTATAGCAGTTTAACATCTCAATCAAATGATGATGCCCTCAGAGTGCAGTGTTAGCAAACCATCTACCTAGTGTTGAAGTAGAACCCACACCTTCTACACCAAAGGGAGATGTGCTACCTGTTGCACCACTGACAATGACCATTACTGCAAATATAAAGTACTTTCTAATCTTATGATGCTGTTGTGTGATATGTCAGTCTCCTTAAACCTGTTAAGATTTTAACTTTAGCAAAAAGATCAGAAATGCCCTCTTGATTATAAACACACAATAGATCATGTAAAAATGAAGCCTTGTTAATATGGGAAGTCTACTTAGCCACATTGGTTCAAAATTGGACTTATTTTGTTAGTCCACTGAAGACTACTGGTTTAAATACCCAATCACAATGTTACATAGAATATACTTATCCGTAGTCAATATTTATTACATTTAAATGTACAAAATTAGTAAAACTGAAAACATTCTTGGAACCCTTTCCAGAGTCAAACGTGGTGCTCACAAATATACTATCTAATCATTGTTACGGAAAGTGCTCAATGTCACTGACCTGCTAACACCTGAGTCCTTAGATGCATATTGAATGTTATGTTCCTTCTTTTTATTGCAATGCCCTAAAAAGGAAAGCAGAACATTTTCTTACTCTTAATTACTTATTCTAAATAAATAGTACTGCATTGGCATATGATACTAGTCTTACTGAATTTTTAAAGGGAAATTATTTAGCAGTACAGATAAGAACTCATACCACCATTGACTTTAAAATCTAAAATATTGTTTCTCTAGTAACCTAAGCTTTTCCTGCTAACTGATATCATCTGCAATATATGTACACTTAAGAATGATTGGGTCTCTCATGAAAAGAGGCTGCTAGCTTAGTGAAATTAAACTGGTTAACAAATGATAAATAAAATAAAACTAAAGACATCTTGCAACCTATCCAAGCATTCTATCACAGATTCATAACCCATCAAAAGTAGAAAAAATGTATTTAAGTTATATATGCAATCACATAGCTACTGGAAATCCCATGAACAATACTATAATTAATATATTAATCATGTTAGATCTATGTTACTCAAAGCAGGAGAAATCAAGTACATACATTAAGCTGTAAGCCTTTCAATGTTTTTTTAAGTTCTATTACCCTTCAGAATATAACATGCAGTAACATTGTTCAAAGAAAAAATCCATATTCATGAAGTTCTGTAACTATTTATCTGGGGCCTACTGAATAAATTCATGAATTATGTCCTGTGTAAAGTTATACTTAGAAACTCATATGTTTTGTTGTACACTCACTTAAACAATGTTGTATCATATGTAGTGCCTTTTAGGTATAATAAAACATACCTTTTACTTTTTCCCCTAAGACTCAGAACTAATACAACACATTTACTTGCATAATCTGCAATTTCTTTTGGTACCTCATAATGACATCTGCATACAAAGACAAACTGTTTACGTCTGTTAGAAAACTGGTTTATTAGACTGTCCGTGTGTAAAATATATCTTTAAAAGCATTCTTATTGAAATCTCATAATAATCATTATTTCTACAGTGCATTGTATGTAATCATAAAATGTTTCTTAAACTTTGAATTGCAATGTGAAACATGAAAAAATGTAAAAGGAATGTAAGAATACTGTAAGAATATTTACTGGCATCTGTCACCACAGAAATAATTACCCTAAAACAGTAAGCAATGACTGGAATTTAAATACCCAACATATTTCAATGTGTTAACCAGGGGAAATGCTGATATGAGTGGACCATTTTTAGGTTCAGCCCAGGGAGTACAACAATAAGGAAAATAGCATAACAGGAAAATCCAACAGTAATTACGGTAGAGAAAGCATCCCAGTAACAGAAAATAAGATACAAGTAATGGCATATTGAAGTAAATCTAGTTACAGAGAATGTTGAATGCAAACCAGTGAAGAGAACATAAAGTTGTTTACAAACATAACAATACATATATTTATACAGTCATTAATTCAACAGATGTACCTTGTAGAAGATATGAATACATATCTCTGATAACAGTTATTAAGAATGAGAATGTATGTGAATTCTGGTATCAGTGTCCAGACGTCTGTTTATTTCCTCTCCTATTTATTTTTTCAAATGCAAGAATAATTATGTCTCAGATGCATTTTCTATCTCTCTCTCTCTCTCTCTCTCTCTCTCTCTCTCTGTAAGCTGTGAAGCAAAACTACTGTTCTATAGAGAGTTTACTTTTCCTGGATGTCAAAGTCTGATTTCTCAGAGCAGATTGCATCAGCCAGATTGTTTGACTACAACACATACCTCTCAACTGTCCAGATTTTTGCAGAATATCCAGATCTTTACCTCATATTTTTGGCCTGTTTTTCATAAAGTCTATGGTTTTCAGGCAAATCACTGGGATGAATGGAGGACAGAAGTTACTAAATAATTGCATATATTTGAGTTTCAGTCTTCATATCCTTCAGAAATATGCATGCTATGACAAATCTTGTTATTCTAACAATGGTCTGTTTATAAGAGCAATATTTAAAATCTGTCCCTAATTTTGGGCCTTTATCTGTCCATTATATCAGGCCATATATTGTCCAGATTTCTTTGCTAAATGTTTGAGAGGTATGAGTACAAGGATAACTTGTGTATGTTTGAAGAAACTGCTGACCAAGTTTATCTGTAGGCTCCAGAAGCAGGATTTTGTCAGTTCATTATAGAAATATTTTCTGTGTTTTCTGCAATAGAAGCAATACATTTTTAATTTTAAACATGTCAGTCTGTAACTTGTTTTTTTTCCTGCTTCAGTTGTTAAAGCCATGTTAGTCTGTTATAGATGCAATATACTTTTTTACAGGGTAGATGCCATCAAAGCAATAACAAGTTCACTTACTGATTTATTCTTTTTTGTCACCTAGAACTTTAGGAAAGCCAATATATCAACATGAATATAATCATAGTTGGTCATGTAAACCTGTAGGCAGCAGGTAACGGAATGATGTTTTAACAGTTTTCTTTTTAAGACACCAGCCTGATCAATTTAATATACTGGGATTCCAAGAATTGTAACTACATTGTAGTTGCAGGTATTCATGTATGAAATGTAAAATTATATTTTTTACTCAGATGCTCTTGGTTCTAACACATTTGAAAATGTGAAAGATGCTAGACTCACATCTGTACACAGTTTACACATCTCGTTTCTTGATGAAACTTTTAAACAGCAAAGGAATAAAGTTTGAAAATTGTCATGGTTTTGTATTTGTTTTACTTCATCCATTGCTACCTAACTTCTGAAGATCTATAGGATGCTTGATAAATGCATGCATGTCTTTGGAGTTAGAGGTGACAGTTCACTTTAGTATTGCTTTTTCATGCTAAACTAACAGGCACATTATTTCTGTTTCATATGAAATGTTACAAAATGATGAGAGCAAACATTTTATTAACCTCACATTTTCATGCACAAATACCTCAAGTAATAACCATTAGTATGTTAGACAAAACAGTTACTCTTTCAATGCTAATATATCTGGCAAAACAACCTAACAATATATCACTGCCTTTTATAATGCAGATAATTCATATCAAACATTTACTGATACGAGTTTTGAATTAACAATGAGTTTAGGCATAAAATTCAACTGCCTAAACATTTTTTTCTTTCTGTCTGTGGCCACTTTTAAAATACAAAAACCTTCACCTGGTCTATGTCATCTGAGGGTCCTTCTTCTTAAAATGCATGTAGGCTTATGGGTTACTTATGTCTTATGAATTTTTATTTTCTTTTTTTCTGTCACACCCAGTGGGTGAACTTGCTATAATTATCTTTTCTGCCACACTTCAACATTTCCCGTTCCTTTTTTCAGATTCCAGCCCCCATTGTTAGAAATGAGGAGAGTGCCTTTGATACTGGTAGACAAAATAGTCAACTGCATTTTATTAGAATCATAAGACAGTTTGGCATCTCAACATCAGCTGTTCAGAACAAAAGCGTCAATTGTTCATGGGGGTAAAAATCACTCTCCAGATTTTACACTGTCAGTTACAGGCAGAAAACGAAAGCAATATTATATATAATATAGCCTACTCTTACTAGCTTTTATAGTGAGCGTAAATATGTATAATGATGCACAATGATGTAATGCTAATGACAGTGCAGCTATCAAATACTTATCGGTCCATTTCAATAATAATTGGTGCCAGTGCTATGGCCTTAAACTGAATGCCAAAAAAATGTGTAGTAGTATCCTCTGGAAATTCTTTCACCCTTGGGAAGTACCACCTAGACAATATACCCCACAAGTAGACACTATGGTTATGGACATAGCAACATCCTATTATTTACAAATGAGATAACATG